>NC_092096.1:35821407-36053907 GCF_045679555.1 Salvelinus alpinus | reverse complement strand
TCGTGTGTCAGCGTCCTGGGCCTGGGGAGCTGCCTCTGGCTGACTTCCCTCTGGGCCAGACCTTCACTCTGCTGGGGGTAGAGAACCTGGTGCAGCTCTTCAACTGTACCCTGCTGGAGATGCAGATCCTGCTCTACTCACAGGGTAAGGGATGCTTATTATACATGCCCACACACACTCCTCTCTGCCTCTACATTCCTTGGCAGCAGGTTGTTGAGTGGGGGTTGCTTCTCCAGCCAGGTGGTATGGTGATGACAGATACCAGGTTGGGGGATGGTTCGGATAAGTCATTCCTCCCTATTCCTCAACACATCCCCTCAGCTAGAGCCAATGGAACATGACTGGCTGTGTCATTACTGGGGTGTAATCTGTGTTCCCTGACTCCCTGGCCCAAATGAGTTTAGGATTAGACTACTGTAATCTGGGTGTGGTAGAGAGCTATTCCTCTCCCTGGGACTGGAGCTCTGCGGGTTGACGGACTGGACAGCAGCAGGGTAGTGGCTGGGATTAGGAAGCATGGTCAGTCAAAGGACAAACAGCCAGACAGTAGTCTGTAGACGTCAGGCCAAGACTGACTGCATCTGCCATAGACTTCACTGTAGAATACAGTAGACTAAACTACAGGATACCATTATCTGATTGGCTGAAGACTGTGGCAGAGAAAGAGACATTGAGAGAGCTTCTTGTCTGTTGAATGTTTGATTGGGTGGTTCTGGTCCATTGGCGTCCTTTGTAATGGAAAGTAGTCTTGCCTAATGAATTAATGGGTTGTGACTTCCCATTAAGTGGCTCTTGATTTGTTTTAGAGTTGATGGAGTTTAATGTCTCTAATGTAATTATCTGTAATGCATGGGAGTTCATTAGTTGAGTTGATGGCAGTCAAACAAAGGGACTCCACTTCTACTAGCACCATGCCATTTCTGTCTGCTTGAGAGAAAACGACAGAGACGGGCCTCCCTCCTACCACTCCTCTCATCCACCCCTCCGCTCCCATCCATCCCCACTCATCTGTCCTCTATCCTTTGATGGGAAATGATCTCCCATGTTTAATTTATTAAACCAACTGTCAGACGGAAATCGCTCCTGAAACCGAATGATTCACCTCTCATTCCGAATGAAAAAACATTCCAGTAACGTTTTAATGTTCCTCATTTTTCACCGGGAAGCGTTGGCGGCATCCCATTTATCTCCTACCCTGCGTCACGGCTGCTAAAAGGCATTCTAATTCCTCTTTAATAAAAACAATGTGCTTGATTTGCCTGGATGCGCTTTCATGGAAGGGTTGATGCACGGAAACTGCATCTGTAACATGTTCTGTGGATGGGTCCCAATGCACCCTATTCCCTATATTGTTGACTACCTTTGACCAGGGCACATTGGGCTCTGGTCAAAAGTAGTGCACAATATATAGAATAGGGTGCCATTTGGGATGCAGCATGTGTGTTAATGTGACAAGGTTGGCCATATGTCCTCCTTGTCTTATATGATCCATCAACAACTAATGAAATCATGACAGACGGAACCTGCACTCATTGGCCGAGACACGGGAAGGAAGTGGCAGGCAGGCGTTTAGTCCAATCCTGCAGCTCAATGGAGGGCATGGGTCTGAGATGTAATTAATAATATGATTAATCACTATTTTATATTTTAGTCATTCTAGGGTCTTTTTCTTGATCAAAAATGGGTTTAGGTGGTGGGTGTGGCAGGGGCGCAGTTTTAAAGCAAATTTTTTAGGCCCCGTCTTGGCAGTGTAGAGACTTTGGCATTTTGAAGCAAATTTCCTACACGTCTACACATTTCTCCATGGAGCTAAGCATTTTTTGTAATAAAAAAAAACGAGTTTCCTGCAATTCTAAACAAGTTGACATGCAGTTAAGAGAAAAGGTTGCAGTTTTAAAGCAAATTTCGTCCAATTCTATGCATTTTGCGATGGCTAATGCTGTGTTCTTTTGCTCAAACATAATAATAAAGTGTATACTGCTAAAATCATTCTTTGAGGATCTTTCAATTCTCCCTGACTTTTATTTCGGTGATTGTTAGTTCTCAAAGATTATATAATAAATAAATAAATATACAGGTCCGTTATCTTCTCTACGTTCGTTATATCTGGGTTTTAGTCGATTAAGTTGACACTGAAAGCACTTATCCATCCTGATAATTAGGCGACCAGAATAAACGCTTAGGCGGCCCGCCCAAGGAATTCAATTGCAGACAAATCCCTGCATTCATCCAGAGAGACTTAGTCAAGTCAGCGCACACAATAAGGTGGTTGATCAAAGACATACTGTTCGTATGAAAATGAGGGGACTTTACACCATGTCTCCTTCTCCCCTCTCTCTGTGCTGGGAGTGCACCTGGTTTCTGTTGTTTATCATTGTTGGCTTGTCTCTTCCCTTCTGAGACTGTGTCTGATAGGGACCAGTCCCAATGACTGACAGTTTCACTATGACTTGGCCTCGTGTCATATGTTCAGCCTTGAAACACAGAAGCCGATCTTTGTCTCTTCCGTTCGCATTTTCCACTTGGCCCCAGCAGCATTGTGGTCAACTGTATCTATATTGGACGTTTGCAGATGTTGACAATGCAATGCATTCCCCTATTTATCAAGCAATACTATACAATGTTTTACACGTAACCTTCCATTGGAAAGCAGTATTGGAGGGTCTTGTGAAAGTTGACTGGCCCTGTAAAATAGAGTTGAATGCTCACGCATCATCTCTGCCTGAAATCACCTCCCACCGTAGTTCAGCTGAGGTCAACATCGGACGAGAGAATAATATTATTCAGTTTTGGTCACTCTTATTTCCCCCCCTCACCCCCTATGCGCTTTTACAGGGTGCTTTGATGTTTTTCGTGTTGGGGAAAACTGGAGTCTGACATCTGTGACGGGTTGAATATTAAATTGGGAAGAGCTGGTGTCAAATCAGCACGGCCTATGTGTTAATGAAGTCTGTCGAGCCTCAGTGTTATCATATTGAATAAGGGGATACACTTATCGTCACATAATACGATCATAACCGCGAATGAGAGGGGAAGGAAAGCGGGGATAGAGTTGCTGAGACATGAGTAAAGTACCATGAATCATCCTTTTGATAAGAGTCACTCTTTCGGGTCTCCTGCGTCACAGAGCAGGCTGTGTCAAGTTAAAACCCTCGGCACGCAGCGTCTTGTGTGCGTGTATTTGGTAATAAACTGGGTTAGCCTCATTTTTTGTGATCTTATCTCCCTTGTTGTGGTTCTAATTGCTCAGTTTGTTTCAGAGAGAGACTGGGTTTCCCACAGGGAATGCCAAAAAGGCATGTTCAAGCAATTGACCCCTTGGTTGTTGGCAGCACTTTGAAGTAGTTACCGGTAAAATGATTGCCAGCGTTTCTTTGGTAGACTAGAAGCCGAAGGGCAAATTGGTGCATTTATGCTATACAAATACATGGGTGTTAGTGTACTGTGTAGTTTCCTTTTATTGTATGCATTGCTTTAGTGAAGTCATGTAAAAGTCCCGCGTTTTCTGCAGCTGTTCTCGGTTTCCCCTCATACATAGTTGAGTATTGCAGTGTGAGGGGTTTGTCTTGTGTACGGTCAGTGTGTTATTGTACGAGTGTGTGGGTGTGCAGTGCACCACAGCTGAGCTAGCAGGTTTACTCTCACACTCTCTTTTTAGTTCTGTCTTTCTCTCGGTTTCTCCCACTCTTTCTCACTCCGTCGCTACCACACTTTCTCTGTGTGTTGGTCTTCATCTCATTTCTCTGTCTCCCTTTTCTTATCTGGGATCCAATCGTGTAGTGCGTTACTGTGATTCTCAAACCACGCCTTCACAGTGTCTCTAAAGGACTCTCGTTCCATTCTCTGCGTGTCCTGTGGCGCAAGTCTTCTATCAGGGTATTGTCACTCCTCTCTATCGCGTGCGTCTTTTAGTTTTCTCATAAATATCCAATAAGTAGGAGCCGCTACAGATGCCCCTCCCCCCACACATACACCTTTTCACACCGGACCCCCCCCCCCTTCGCTCCATTATTACGAGTCATCTCCACGGGAGGCAGGATGGCGGGTGGGGTAAGTTATGCCCCTCTTCAGTGTGAGATGTATAACGTCCATTACAGTTGCACCTGCAAGCACCCCTGTCCTGTTCCTAATGACTTGTTTGAAGCCAGGCCTCAAAATGGCTAATGGACACAGGTGCTCCTGCAGTGTGCGCGTGCACACACACACATACTGATTAATGGCCAGGTCTGGTGGGCTCTCTGCACAGCGTTAGTGTTAGCGTGTTATTAGTATGATTAGTCGCACATGAGACAGAGAGGAGGAGATGCTAAAGTGGAGCTGTTTTCGGCTCTCTGAAAGAGCATCTGGATCCTTACAGCTACTCTGTCTAATACACAGTAACCGACCATTGGTCTCAGGAACAGAGAGAAGATGTCGCCAGTCTGGATCCATGCTCTGTATTGGAATATATTGTGTGTGCAGTGTAATGTTCAATGCACCTGTGTTGGGGGGGGGGGGGGATTTGGGAATCGAGAGAGGGCAAATTAGAGTGTCTGTCCATGTGTCTGTAGGAGAGCGTCCATCTGTGTGTGATACGCATGCGATGGTCTGTGTGTGTTTATATCTGAGTGGCAAGGTGGTCACTTGCAGACGGACTTTGAGGAAAGGTAGATGCACACAGACTCTCAGACACACGCAATATAAAAATGCTAGGTCCCCTAGTTCTCTTGTAGAATGTAAATTGGCTAGGTCTTTGTTTTAATGCTTTGTCGACCTTGAAAAGTGTAACGCATTTTGAATGAAAGCGAGTGCCTCTGTGCCTGAGAAGCGGTGAGAGTGAAAGCGAGTGAGGGATGGAGGAAAGGGTAGAGGGAGAGGGGTTGAGTGGATAAATTGGTGGAGCGTGCTGCTGTTTTATTATGGAGGTCAGTCAGGCTTATGGCCTGATCATTTTATTCGTATCTGATGATGGAACTCTTGGAACTCAATACCAAAGCCAGGCTGAGATCACTGGTCCTAATCTTTAATCAGGAACAGGAGACACTGCAGGCAAACACACACACACACATGAACCCACACACACACACACACACACACACACACATGAACCCACACACACACACACACACACACACACACACACACACACACACACACACACACACACACACACACACACACACACACACACACACACACACACACACACACACACACACACACACACACACACACACACACACAGAGAATGGTGATTTAAATTGAATCCATCAAAACAGAATTCCCCCCGTATTGCCCCCAGATTCAATTTTGATTGGTTGATTTAAAGTTATTCTCTGCTTCGTCTTCTTTCTAACATATCCCTTTTATTACACCCCCCCCCCCCCCCCGCTTCCCACCACCTTTCCACCTCCCTCACTCCACCCCTCCTTTTCAACCACCTCTCCCCCTCCCAACTTACCCCCCCTCCTACCCTCACCCTACCTCTCTCCAGACTACCAGCGGTTGATGACAGTTGCGGAGGGCATCACCACCCTGCTCTTCCCGTTCCAGTGGCAGCATGTCTACGTGCCCATCCTACCCGCCTCACTGCTGCACTTCCTGGATGCCCCCGTGCCCTACCTCATGGGCCTGCAGTCCAAGGAGGGCACCGACCGCTCCAAACTAGAGCTGCCACAGGAGGTATGGACTACTGTGTGTGTGTGCGACTGTGAATGGGTCTGTTTTTATTTGTAAGTGTGTGTCTCCATACAATAGGCAGTTACAGTAAGGGCTCATTGTTGCTGAATGCACAGTGTCCAAGGCCATCCAACCCTGACTCTGCACAATGAGCCTCCCACGCACACAGGCAGACTACCTGGCTCCTATTCAGACTGAGCGGGAAGTGGAAAAATGCAGCTTTCAGACTCTTATTGTGGAGGAATATCTATTGGAAGTTAATTTTAGTTTGTTGGAGAGCGCTTAAACCTCTCTGAGATACTTCTATTGGTTTTATCACTCACAGGCCAATGTGTTTGCGTAGACCCCTATTACTCCTGTGTGGAAGGAACTCAAATGGATATTTCTCTGGAACGGCTTAGTGGATTTTGGGATAGTGTGTGTCTATACCCTCTCCCTCCTCCCTCCTCCCAGCTTGAATGGCCTCCTCCTCAGACAGTGAAAGCGATGGAACTCTCGGTGCACAGCGTGTGAGTGGGGACGAGATGAGACTCCTAATGGTCTGGAACGTCCCAAAGAGATTCCCAGCTTCAGGGCTCTCCCTCCCTCTCACTCCCACCGCTCATTAATCTGGCCCATTCCGTATGCATGGTAATTATCCGAGTCAGTGCAGCATCCGACGGCGTTCCCTGGTGCTGCTCCTGCCTCCTCCTCACAATCCAATTTTCTGCCCCTCTGTGTTCCTCCGGATCCTCCCCTAAAGATCACACAGTGCCCAAATGTTTTCATTTAGCAATATCTCTATTTTCTGATTGATTCTTTGAAGTGAGGAAGGATGACCTAGAAATGGAGGGATGAAAGAAGGGCTGAAAGCAAACGGGAAGAAGGGAAGGATCATAGAGAGAGGATGTGAATGAATGAATGAATGAAAGACTTGCCTTTTTGAGCCCTGGCTCTGTAGAAAGAATTAATCTCATTTCCATTTCAAATGGCAGAACAATAATTTGTCTCCTAACCATATTAGTCATGTTTGCATAGAAAATACCAAACAAGTACATGCACATGCACACACTCATGAATACCAACAGTTTCATGTAATTTTGTCCCTCTTGATCCTCCATCCTTTCTTTTTAATGCAAAAGAGGAACCAATGGCTTTTAACCGAAACTAGGCCAAACATTGTGTGCCTGTACAATCACCCAGCGGGGTGCATGCTCCTTTTTCCGCAGCTCCTAAATCAGGCGGATGGCCTGCAGTCTTCTCCGCTACCTAAATAAACCTCCGTTAGGCCAATCCACATCAGGTCAGATCTGTGCACAGACAGCTGATGCAGCCCTCACAGAGCCATGCACATGAGTCAAACCTGGACCCAGAAATACATGGAGAAGAAAATGTTGAGTTTTGAAATTCACATCTGGAGCCTAGCAAATGCTGTTATTAAACTATAGTCAATTGGTAGTATACCCAGCGTTTCAGGTGCCAGACAGTAAATGCTAATGTCATGTATTCAGGTGTACAGTATCTCCTAGTCATCCTTCCACAGGGACAGTAGAGCCTGGAAGTATACACTATAAGTGTGTGCGTGCGTGCACGTGTCACACACGCACTCACACTCACACTCACACACACACACACACGCACGAGCTGGAGTGGCAGTGTAATACATTAGACTGGGGCTTGGGGAGAGAAGGCTGTAAGCCCATTTCTACCACTGTAAGCTGCCATTACGGTTGTTTTTTGAGTGTGTGCGTGTGTTGCTTTGTAAGTGTCTGTTAGAGTAAGACACTAGGGATGATAGGTGTGTTTGAATTTGTATGTGTGATTGTGTGATTTTATGTGAATTGTGGTTGTGATTGGTGTGCAAGCGTGTGTATTTGTTTCTGTGTGGTCTGGCACACTACCCTTGAGCACAGGGTTTTTGTCGTAATGCTGGTGGTTTGTCACAGTAACTCAATTATATCAGATTTGGGTTTATTACTGACATTAATCTCTTTATCGTGTCAATCACATACTGACCCAGTTACCCAATACTCAATCTGTGCATGTCCAGTCCCCAACACTGGACACTGGACAGTCCCCAACACACCCCTCTCTGAGTTTCTATTCATTGAGCAATAGCTATGTTATATAATTGTTGTATAATCTTTCATCTTATTCCAAACCTCCCTCTCTCCTAACAGGCTAACCTGTGCTTCGTGGACATTGACAACCACTGCATCGAGCTGCCTGAGGACTTCCCCCAGTTCCCTAACAAACCAGAGTTCATCCAGGAGCTCAGTGAAGTCCTCCTCCACTACGGCATATCCCCAGTGGGGGGCGCTCCTCCAACCTCTGTCCCCACCTCCTCCACCACCACCACCCCTGGGTCCGTCTCTACCCGTCACCCTGGTCTGAAGAGCCAACAGGCCCTGAGGGAGCTAGAGGACGATGGGAGGAATGGGAACCTAGGAGGGGAGCAGTTAGCTGTGTTGGAGCTTCTCCAAGGGAACGCTACTCTGGAAAGACTCCAGGCTCTGGCTAAGAGAACGGGGGTCCGTGTGGAAGCCCTGAGGGGGGTAGGGGGTGAGGGAGAGGCCCAGGGGGGGAGGACGGCAGTCGAAGAGGAGGAGCTGAGGAACGCTAAGCTGAATGTACAGCTGAGGGAGGTGTTCGCTAGCAGGTTTACCACGATGTTCGCGGACTATGAGGCCTTCGTCATCCAAAGCGCTCCGGACCTGGAGTCCTGGCTCACCAACCGAGAGCAGATGCACAACTTTGATAAGGTGATGGGCTGACACACAGAGACATGTACACACACACTGTTAACCTTGATGTAACGGGCTGTTTATTGAGGCCTGTGTTGTGTGGTAGTAGAAGTCCACTGGGGCATTACCATGTTTGTGAGATGCTGGATTAAATTCTTTCCCGAAACCCATCCACTATGAAAATATTCCATTTGATAAATAAGTAAGACGAACACAGCCGGAGCTGTTAAGACGCGGTATTGGCAATAACAATGTTTGCATTTATGAAATCACTGGGGAAATGCATTCATATCAGCAAACAGACAGAAAACAGAGTTGGTTGCTGTGTGTTTATGCTACGTGCTGTGCACCCAGAGTTGGGCAGTATTTCTGTTATTTGTATTTGAAATATGTCAAATCAAATCAAATCAAATTTTATTAGTCACATACACATGGTTAGCAGATGTTAATGCGAGTGTAGCGAAATGCTTGTGCTTCTAGTTCCGACAATGCAGTAATAACCAACAGTAATCTAACCTAACAATTCCACACTACTACCTTACACACACACACAAGTGTAAGGGATAAAGAATATGTACATAAAGATATATGGATGAGTGGTGGTACAGAACGGCATGGCAGATGCAGTAGATGGTATAGAGTACGGTATATACATATGAGATGAGTACTGTAGGGTATGTAAACATAAAGTGGCATAGTTTAAAGTGGCTAGTGGTACATGTATTGCATAAAGATGGCAAGATGCAGTAGATGATATAGAGTACAGTATATATACATATGAGATGGGTAATGTAGGGTATGTAAACATTGTATTAAGTGGCATTGCTTAAAGTGGCTAGTGGTACATTTTTACATAATTTCCATCAATTCCCATTTTTAAAGTGGCTGGAGTTGAGTCAGTATGTTGGCAGCGGCCGCTAAATGTTAGTGGTGGCTGTTTAACAGTCTGATGGCCTTGAGATAGAAGCTGTTTTTCAGTCTCTCGGTCCCTGCTTTGATGCACCTGTACTGACCTCGCCTTCTGGATGATAGCGGGGTGAACAGGCAGTGGCTTGGGTGGTTGTTGTCCTTGATGATCTTTATGGCCTTCCTGTGACATCGGGTGGTGTAGGTGTCCTGGAGGGCAGGTAGTTTGCCCCTGGTGATGCGTTCTGCAGACCTCACTACCCTCTGGAGAGCCTTACGGTTGTGGGCGGAGCAGTTGCCGTACCAGGCGGTGATACAGCCCGACAGGATGCTCTCGATTGTGCATCTGTAGAAGTTTGTGAGTGCTTTTGGTGACAAGCCGAATTTCTTCAGCCTCCTGAGGTTGAAGAGGCGCTGCTGCGCCTTCTTCACAACGCTGTCTGTGTGGGTGGACCAGTTCAGTTTGTCCGTGATGTGTACACCGAGGAACTTAAAACTTTCCACCTTCTCCACTACTGACCCGTCGATGTGGATAGGGGGGTGCTCCCTCTGCTGTTTCCTGAAGTCCACAATCATCTCCTTTGTTTTGTTGACGTTGAGTATGAGGTTATTTTCCTGACACCACACTCCGAGGGCCCTCACCTCCTCCCTGTAGGCCGTCTCGTCGTTGTTGGTGATCAAGCCTACCACTGTAGTGTCATCCGCAAACTTGATGATTGAGTTGGAGGCGTGCATGGCCACGCAGTCGTGGGTGAACAGGGAGTACAGGAGAGGGCTCAGAACGCACCCTTGTGGGGCCCCAGTGTTGAGGATCAGCGGGGTGGAGATGTTGTTACCTACCCTCACCACCTGGGGGCGGCCCGTCAGGAAGTCCAGGACCCAGTTGCACAGGGCGGGGTCGAGACCCAGGGTCTCGAGCTTGATGACGAGTTTGGAGGGTACTATGGTGTTAAATGCTGAGCTGTAATCGATGAACAGCATTCTCACATGGGTATTCCTCTTGTCCAGATGGGTTAGGGCAGTGTGCAGTGTGGTTGCGATTGCGTCGTCTGTGGACCTATTGGGTCGGTAAGCAAATTGGAGTGGGTCTAGGGTGTCCGGTAGGGTGGAGGTGATATGGTCCTTGACTAGTCTCTCAAAGCACTTCATGATGACGGAAGTGAGTGCTACGGGGCGGTAGTCGTTTAGCTCAGTTACCTTAGCTTTCTTGGGAACAGGAACAATGGTGGCCCTCTTGAAGCATGTGGGAACAGCAGACTGGGATAAGGATTGATTGAATATGTCCGTAAACACACCAGCCAGCTGGTCTGCGCATGCTCTGAGGACGCGGCTGGGAATGCCGTCTGGGCCTGCAGCCTTGCGAGGGTTAACACGTTTAAATGTTTTACTCACCTCGGCTGCAGTGAAGGAGAGCCCGCAGGTTTTGGTAGGGGGCCGTGTCAGTGGCACTGTATTGTCCTCAAAGCGGGCAAAAAAGTTGTTTAGCCTGTCTGGGAGCAAGACATCCTGGTCCTCGACGGGGCTGGTTTTCTTTTTGTAATCCGTGATTGACTGTAGACCCTGCCACATACCTCTTGTGTCTGAGCTGTTGAATTTCGACTCGATTTTGTCTCTGTACTGAGACTTGGCCTGTTTGATTGCCTTGCGGAGAGAATAGCTACACTGTTTGTATTCGGTCATGCTTCCGGTCACCTTGCCCTGGTTAAAAGCAGTGGTTCGCGCTTTCAGTTTCACGCGAATGCTGCCGTCAATCCACGGTTTCTGGTTTGGGAATGTTTTTATCGTTGCTGTGGGTACGACATCGTCAATGCACTTCCTAATGAACTCGCTCACCGAATCAGCATATTCGTCAATATTGTTGTTGGACGCGATGCGGAACATATTCCAATCTGCGTGATCGAAGCAGTCTTGAAGCGTGGATTCAGATTGGTCGGACCAGCGTTGAACAGACCTGAGCGCGGGAGCTTGTTGTTTGAGTTTTTGTTTGTAGGCTGGAATCAACAAAATGGAGTCGTGGTCAGCTTTTCCGAAAGGGGGGCGGGGGAGGGCCTTATAAGCGTCGCGGAAATTAGTGTAACAATGGTCTAGTGTTTTTCCAGCCCTGGTAGCACAATCGATATGCTGATAGAATTTAGGGAGTTTTGTTTTTAGATTAGCCTTGTTAAAATCCCCAGCTACGATGAATGCAGCCTCAGGGTGTGTGGTTTCCAGTTTACAAAGAGTCAGATAAAGTTCGTTCAGGGCCATCGATGTGTCTGCTTGGGGGGGAATGTATACGGCTGTGATTATGATTGACGAGAATTCCCTTGGTAGATAATGCGGTCGACATTTGATTGTGAGGAGTTCTAGATCAGGTGAACAGAACGACTTGAGTTCTTGTGTGTTGTTATGATGATCACACCACTTCTCGTTAATCATAAGGCATACCCCCCCGCCCCTCTTCTTACCGGAAAGATGTTTGTTTCTGTCGGCGCGATGCATGGAGAAACCAGCTGGCTGCACCGACTCCGTTAGCGTCCCTTGAGTTAGCCATGTTTCCGTGAAGCAGAGCACGTTGCAATCCCTGATGTCTCTCTGGAATGCTACCCGTGCTCGGATTTCATCAACCTTATTGTCAAGAGACTGGACATTGGCGAGTAGTATGCTAGGGAGTGGAGCGCGATGTGCCCGTCTCCGAAGCCTGACCACGAGACCGCCACGTTTTCCCCTTTTTCGGCGTCGCACAGGGTCGCCGGCTGGGATCAGATCCATTGTATTGTGTGGAAGGCAAGACACTGGATCCGTTTCGGGAAAGTCATATTCCTGGTAGGAACGATGATGAGTTGACGTTAATCGTATATTCAGTAGTTCCTCCCGACTGTATGTAATGAAACCTAAGATTACCCGGGGTACCGATGTAAGAAATAACACGTAAAAAAACAAAATACTGCATATTTTCCAAGGAACACGAAGCGAGGCAGCCATCTCTTTTCGGCGCCGGAAGTATTTCAATTACTTCTGAGTATTTAGTTATTTGTGTTGCACTGGGCTGAACTACACTCCGATGTACAGAGCCTCCGGAAAGTATTCAGACCCCTTGACTTTTTCCATTTTGTTACGTTACCCCCTTTGATGTCTCTATGGTGTGATAAGCGCGCCTTCTAAATTAACTAAATACAGATGTGTATGAAAAAATTAACAATTAAAAAGCATGCTGAGTAGTATTTTAAGGATCTCTGCCCCGAAGCAAGGCCAATAAATATACCCAGTGTGCTTTGCAGTTCATTTTGGTTCATTTTTACATTTTGGTCATTTAGCAGACAGTCTTATCCGGAGTGACTTATAGTCAGTGCATTCAACTAAGGTAGATAAACAACAACATAACACAGTTATAGTAAGAAAATTTATTTAGAAATTAAATACATTTCAAAAGACAAGTATTTTGTAGTTTATTTTGATACATTGATCTTTATGGTATTTTGTAAATTTATGTCTGTCCATCCCTGTGTGCACCTATATTATTTTGTAATTACATTTGTTGCTTTCCCTACCTACTAGTATTTGTCTTCATATCTTTCCCTGCAAGTGCATGCATGTTAAAAACCTCTACCGACCCACCCTCCCGGATCCGGGATCCTCCTCATCAGAAACGCTGACTAGCATAGCCTAGCCTAGCGCCACAGGGAATATCATATAATATAATTTCATGAAATCACAAGTCCAATACAGCAAATGAAAGATAAACATCTTGTGAATCCAGCCAACATGTCCGATTTTTTTAATGTTTTACAGCGAAAACACAACATATATTTATGTTAGCTCACCACAATAGCGCAACACACAACGCCATTTTTTCACCGCAAAGATAGCTTTCACAAAACCCACAAATAGAGATAAAATGAATCACTAACCTTTGAACAACTTCATCAGATGACAGTCTTATAACATCATGTTATACAATACATTTATGTTTTGTTCGAAAATGTGCATATTTATAGCTACAAATTCTGGTTTTACATTGGTGCCATGATCATAAATGGCACCAAAACAGCCAGAATAATTACAGAGAGCAACGTGAAATACATAAATACTCATCATAAAACATTTATGAAAAATACTTTGGCTAGCATAATGGTGCTCACGTGTCCATGAACGTTTGGCGCATGGAACGAAAAATTCCAAAAGTCATAATAAAAGTCGAATAAACTGGTCAAACTCAGTTGAAAATCCATCTTTATGATGTTTTTCTCATATGTATCCAATAACGTCCCAGACGGAGCATTTCTTCGTGTCTACCTAACGCATTGCAGAAAATGATATGGTGCTCCCAGGTGCGCAGCAAAATACTGCCAATATGGCTGACCTGTCACTCCAAAAGCTCTCATTCGGTCCCACATCAGGCTAGACACCTCATTCAACATTCTACTGCCTGTTGACATCTAGTGGAAGGCGATTGAAGTGCATACATATCCATAAATACAAGGCAATTGAATAGGCGAGGCCTGTCATAGAGACCCATTTCAGAATTTTCACTTCCTGTTTGGAACTTTGCCTGTCAAATGAGTTCTGTTTTACTCACAGATATAATTCAAACAGTTTTAGAAACTTCAGAGTGTTTTCTATCCAATAGTAATAATATGCATATCATATGATCTAGAACAGAGTACGAGGCCGTTTAATTTGGGCTCTATTTTTTCCCAAAGTGGAAATGGCGCCCCCTATTTCCAAGAGGTTAATGTATCTGTGTCTGTACTAACAGATCTCCCCTCTCTCCAGGCATCCTTCCTATCTGACCAGCCGGAGCCCTACCTGCCCTTCCTGTCCCACTTCATCGAGACCCAGATGTTCGCCACCTTCATCGACAACAAGATCATGTCCCAATGGGAGGAGAAGGAGCCGCTGCTCCGCGTCTTCGACGGACGCATCGATAAAGCTCGTCTATACAATGTTCGAGCCCCAAGTCTGCGGTCCTCCAACTACCAGAGGTGCACCATCCTCAAGGAGTCGGGTGAGTCTGAAGAGAGCCGGGAGAGGGGAAGGGGTGATGTGTGTGTGGGCGCGAGAGAGATCGACAGAGAGGGACAGGTGGAATTGAAGGACAAATCTAAAGTCGTTTAAAATGAGTCTTTGGGAGGTAACAGAGAAATAAGGAGAGGGACTAATTGAAAGTTTGGACTTGAATTAGAATGTGCTCTCCTGAGCCGTCTGTCTGATCAGCATGCTGTGGATGACTGCTGCCTCTATCAGTCTGTCTGCCTGGCTGGCATACCAGCGATGCTTTAAGAGGTCACACAGGACTCCATTTTAAAAGGACTCCTTTTAAATCCATCTCGTTACACATCCGTCCTATTACTTTCCATCTCATCATCCTCTTCTCCTTGACCTCGTTCATGTGTTCATTGGAAACAGCAGACTTCTCTCCACTCAGCAGGGGCTCCCATTGGCTAATTCTGCCCATTTTGTCTTTGTCTCAAAAAAAGCCTCACCCCACAAAGCTCATTCTTCTACGCTCTATTTCTCTTTCTTTCATTCTCTCTCTCTCTCTCACGCACACACACACACACACACACACACACACGCGCGTACACACAAGCGCTTCCCCTAAAACACTCCTGCCGCCCTTACCCCACTGAGTCAGTCCTGAGTCTGGCTTCCTCACTTCCTTTTGCCTACGCAGCAGAGACTTAACGAGGGCAAGTCAAATGAGTACTAAAAAAGACCTGACCAGACACTCTCACAGACAATGAATAGGGTATGTGTGTGTGTGCGTGCTCACGTCCGTGAGTGGTACAGGTATAGGTGGAGTCAATTGGCAGGGTCTGACATGCCAGATTTTAATGGAACGAGTGCTGTGAAAGCCTAATTGTTCAGGGGGAGCTCTTTCAGAGGTGGTGGCGCGTGCAGTTCCCCAATTATACACACAAAAGAAACTCTTCTATTCTACTTAATTTCCCTCAGTCACTCCGGTGCTCCTCTCTCTCCCGTCTGACAAACAATGAGGACTGAGATTGGAAGAGACAATCGGAGGGTTTTGTTAGACAAAAAAAAATATCTCATACGAGCCATGTAAAGACTTACCTCGCCAACAGATGCGCTGTTTATCACCGCGAGCAGAGGTTAATTGACGGATGCCTTGTTGGTTTGGGTTGAGTCGTACTGCGTCTGTTCTCTCTACCTTGTGTTCGTTAAAGGAAATGGTTAGAGAAGGAGGTAGGTTTGGAGAGCAAACAGAGAGACCGAGAAAGAAAGAGCAAGCAGTGAGATAAAGAGAGCGGGGTGTTTATCGATAATGAGGGAGAGGGGAGGATGAAAGGGCCGAAGTACAGCATGTCCTGTAATGAATTGAACAAACGCAATGCTTTGATGTCCTGCCAAGCTTTGTTTAGAGGAGCACAAGAGTGGCAGCTTGTGTGTGTGTCTCTTTTCATTCAAAGTAAACTCAAAGGTTTAGTCCTAGCATTGTACTAAATGCATTCTCAAGTAGTGGTTATACCAAAAGAAGGCCTTGCTCAAATCCCCCCTCTTGATTTGATCTCCCTGCCCAGCCCAGGCCATCGAACAGCGGCTGATGAAAATCGACCACACAGCCATCCACCCCCACCTGTTGGATATGAAGATTGGACAGGGCAAATATGAACAGGGCTTCTTCCCCAAGCTGCAGTCTGACGTGCTCTCAGTCGGACCCACCAATAACAAGTGAGTATATGATGCCATTACCGAAGAGCCAACCAATGACGGGCATTGTTTCTTGGGAAAAATGGTAATGGTAACGGTTTGAACATAAAGGCTATATGAACGTAATATATACGTTACAGTTGTGTTATGGTGATGTAGTCCAAGTTAACAAGTGTTTATTACAAATTTTCCATCTGTATTATGTAGTTGAGTAGAGTCTATATAAAGGTTTATGCGGTTAACAGTGTTATGTCTGTCAGCAGGTGGTCCAATCGTACCGCTACGGCTCAGCGCAGGAAAGACCGTCACAGACAACAAACAGAACACCTGACTCTAGATAACGACCTCAAAGAGGTACGGACACGACACACCGTCCTCCCTCTTCATCCTCTCCTCTTCCTCTTGTTCCGTAGCATGCCTTTATGTTCCTTTTTATTTGATTTCTTTTGAGTTTCTTCCTTTCGTCTTAGCTTGGTTCCGTTTTCAAAGCATGTCCGTCCTTGTCTTAACTGATGTCATGCTTGTTTTCTCTTTAACTTCTCTTTGTTTTTTAGTTTCTTTCCTTCTATTATTTGAATGTCATGTGCATTCATGTGCATGGTGCTTCTTTTCCTTTCTTTTCTCCTTCCTGTCTTTTCTGTGGGTCCTGTGCGTTGGGGTTGGGCTGTACCACCTCTCAGCAGGTAGAGGGGTGTCTAGTCCTGCAGAACTCCATGGCGTTTTGGGAGTGGGACAAGGCGTCTCCCCCGCCTCTCAAACCACCAAAAAAGTCTGCCTCTGAGTGCTGCCTGGTACGTGGAGGAGTTACGGAACCCCCACAGACCCTCCCACTAACCCCCAAAAACTACCTCTACCCCTACCCCCAAGATGACCCCCACTCCACTTCTCCACTCCAGTCCTGCTTCACACATACACACAATCCCTGCTTACTCACACACAGTGACTGTTTGATAGATCCCTCATGCACCTGTCACATTAGTTAGTCGACAGCACTGAAAGAGTGAGTCATGGCTCTGCAGAGGATCTTGTTTTCCCTCATCTCTCTCCTCTTCCTACCCTTTTATAGTTCTGTATCTCTGTGGGGAGGAGAGAGATGAGAAAGGAATTACTGAATCGTAACGATACAAAATCAGATAAGATGGCAGAATCATTTCAGATTCAAGCCAATTTAAGTCAACTAGAGTGAACTCACCAGAGTGTGTCACTGAAATGGGCTCAGCGCCTCAACTCTCTGTGGAGAAGTAAACAGAAAATGTTATTTTTACTTTGTCTTGTTTTCTCTATGAGCACATAACCCCCCGCTACATCCCAATGTTTGCTAAAAGGTACTCAAGACTGTACAAAAACCACAATGTCTGCCCTCAATCCTACCCTTGCACAACCTCTTACAGTTGGACCCAACTGAGAAATGTCCCTCCATCCACCTGTAATGGTTAATATTGGGTGTACAGTCGTGGCCAAAAGTTTTGAGAATGTGAAAATGTATATTTGTGTCAAAGTCTGCTGCCTCAGTTTGTATGATGGCAATTTGCATATACTCCAGAATGTTATGAAGAGCGATCAGATGAATTGCAAAGTCCCCCTTTGCCATGCAAATGAACTGAATCCCCCAAAAACATTTCCACTGCATTTCAGCCTTGCCACAAAAGGACCAGCTGTCAATGATTCTCCCGTTAACACAAGTGTGAGTGTTGACGAGGACAAGGCTGGAGATCACTCTGTCATGCTGATTGAGTTCGAATAACAGACTGGAAGCTTCAAAAGGAGGGTGGTGCTTGGAATCATTGTTCTTCCTCTGTCATCCATGGTTACCTGAAAGAAAACACGTGCCGTCATCATTGCTTTGCACAAAAAGGGATTCACAGGCAAGGATATTGCTGCAGGTAAGATTGCACCTAAATCAACCATTTATCAGATCATCAAGAACTTCAAGGAGAGCGGATCAATTATTGTGAAGAAGGCTTCACGGCGCACAAGAAAGTCCAGCAAGCGCAATGACTGTCTCCTAAAGTTGATTCAGCTGCAGGATCGGGGCACCACCATTACAGAGCTTGCTCAGGAATGGCAGCAGGCAGGTGTGAGTGCATCTGCACGCACAGTGAGGCAAAGACTTTTGGAGGATGGCTTGGTGTCAAGAAGGGCAGCAAAGAAGCCACTTCTCTCTAGGAAAAACATCAGGGATCATCACAATACCAACTCTCTAGAACACCTTTGATTTTGATTTTTGAGATATTCTGCAAAAGGTACAGGGATTGGACTGCTGAGGACTGGGGTAAAGTCATTCATCATTCTCTGAGGAATCCCCTTTCCGATTGTTTGGGGCATCCGAAAGAAAGCTTGTCTGGAAAAAACAAGGTGAGCGCTACCATCAGTCCTGTGTCATGCCAACAGTAAAGCATCCGGAGACCATTCATGTTGCTTCTCAGCCAAGGGAGTGGGCTCACTCACAATTTTGCCTAAGAACACAGCCATGAATAAAGAATGGTACCAACGCATCCTCCGAGAGCAACTTCTCCCAACCATCCAGGAACAGTTTGGTGATGAACAATGCCTTTTCCAGCATGATGGAGCACCTTGCCATAAGGCAAAAGTGATAACTAAGTGGCTCGGAGAACAAAACATCGATATTTTGGGTCTATGGCCAGGGAACTCCCCAGACCTTAATCCCATTGGGAACTTGTGGTCAATCCTCAAGAGGCGGGTGGACAAACAAAAATCCACAAATTCTGACAAACTCCAAGCATTGATTATGCAAGAATGGGCTGCCATCAGTCAGGATGTGGCCCAGAAGTTAATTGACAGCATGCCACGGTGGATTGCAGAGGTCTTGAAAAAGAAGGGTCAACACTGCAAATATTGACTCTTTGCATCAACTTCATGTAATTGTCAATAAAACCTTTGACATTTATGAAATGCTTGTAATTATACTTCAGTATTCCATAGTAACATCTGACAAAAATATCTAAAGACAGTGAAGCAGCAAACTTTGTGTAAATTAATATTAATTTACATTCTCAAAACTTTTAGCCACGACTGTAGAGTTTTACAGACAGAGCTGATTGTTGCTCCATCTCTGTTTCCATCAGAAGTACATGCAGGAGGCTCGGAGCCTGGGGAAGAACCTCCGTCAGCCCAAGCTGTCTGACCTCTCACCTGCCGTCATCGCTCAGACCAACTGGAAGTTTGTGGAGGGACTACTCAAGGAGTGTCGCATGAAGGTGAGTCTGTACAGGTGAAATATATTGTGGTATTGGTTAAGTTGTGGTTGCAGTTGCTATGTGTCTCCAATGTATATCGGTCCAATTTTGTGTTGTTTGGTGTAGTTATGAGGGGATTGGTTCCTGTCTACAAACCAGTTGTTTGTATCCTATGTGTAGGGGTCATGTTGTCTTGGTCACGTTTCTGTGTCTCCTGTCTCCAGACTAAGCGTATGTTGGTGGAGAAGATGGGCAGGGAGGCGGTGGAGCTGGGTCATGGGGAGGCCAACATCACAGGTCTGGAGGAGAACACTCTCATCGCCTCCCTCTGTGACCTGCTGGAGAGGATCTGGAGCCACGGCCTACAAGTCAAACAGGTCTGTAGAGAGAGACACACACACACACACACACACACACACACACACACACACACACACACACACACACACACACATGCATACACAAACACACATGCACTGAACAGAAACACACACACTCACATACATGCACACACTCTCTCTCTCTCTCTCTAATCAGGTTTTATCGTAATGGTGACATTGCGTTTACTATATAAACCCCCCTCATGCTCAGTGCTCTACTTGGAAGAACCTGTTATTGGCTATAGGTCAGAGGTCAGAGGTCAGTCTACCAACACTCTGGTTAATCCGGTCTTATAGTAATAACCATATGACCCTATTTCATTAGGCTTATTGACTGGTAATCCTCTATCTATAGTCTAGTATTATTAGTGAATGTATTAGATATTGGCAGTGCAGTGTTTCCTGTATTAGGGAGTGTATTGGCTATTAAGTGTGTGGGTTGACCTCTAACCTCTGGACTGTGACCCCTGTAGGGGAAGTCAGCACTGTGGTCCCACCTGCTGCACTACCAGGCCAGAGAGGAGAAACTGGAGCAGCAGCAGGCAGAGTCACCAGGTAAGAACACCCCCACACACATATATAAACGCACACACACACACACACACACACCTTACATGGTCTATTTAATATACAACATTGACATAAAACACATGTCACTCCTACCCTCAATCCATTCAGTCACACACTATTCATACCCAATAATCCCCTGAAATACTCAATTTTCAAATTAATCTACAGACCTTTCACACTCCAGTGGCATTTGATAGATTTATTTTCAATTGGAGCGCTGCCAAAGCTGAGATGTGTGTGTGCTTCTTTCTCCCTCCCACAGTGTCAAACGGTCCAGAGAGACGAAAGTCTGAGTCGTCAATAGGGATGCCATCACTGCGAGCGTCCGTCATACAGGATATGAGGTATGAATTACCTACCACTGTACCTGTACATTACGATGTGTCATAGGTAGATGGTAATATCTCACAACTTTATCCATGTGAGTCAACAATTTGTTTTGTTATTTGCTGTTATTTGTCTTACCTCCTCACCTTCTCTCTCACATCTCCACGCCTCCCTCCCTTTCTCAGACACATCCAGAGTATGGGGGAGATAAAGACTGATGTGGGCAGAGCGAGGGCCTGGATCCGTCTTTCTCTGGAGAAGAAGCTACTCTCCCAACACCTCAAACAACTGCTGTCCCGCCAAGCCTTAACCAAGTACGCACGCACACACACATACAGTTGAAGTTGGAAGTTTGCATACACTTAGGTTGGAGTCATTGAAACTAGTTTTTCAACCACTCCACAAATTTCATGTTAAACTATAGTTTTGGCAAGTCAGTTAGGACTTCTACTTTGTGCATGGCACAAGTAATTTTTCCAACAATTGTTATATTTATAATTATACTTTTTAATTATAATTCACTATATCACAATTCCAGTGGGTCAGAAGTTTACATACACTAAGTTGACTGTGCCTTTGAAACAGCTTGGGAAATTCCAGAAAATGATTTCATGGCTTTAGAAGCTTCTGAATGGCTAATTGACATAATTTGAGTCTATTGGAGGTGTACCTGTGGATGTATTTCAAGGCCTACCTTCAAACTCAGTGCCTCTTTGCTTGCTTCAGCCAAGACCTCAGAAAAAAAATTGTAGACCTCCACAAGTCTGAGTCATCCTTGGGAGCAATTTCCAAACGCCTGAAGGTACCACGTTCATCTGTACAAACAATAGTACGCAAGTATAAACACCATGGGACCACGCAGCCGTCATACTGCTCAGGAAGGAGACGCGTTCTGTCTCCTAGAGATGAACGTACTTTGGTGCGAAAAGTGAAAATCAACCATGTGAAGATGCTGGAGGAAACAGGTACAAAAGTATCTATATCCACAGTAAAACGAGTCCTATATCGACATAACCTGAAAGGCCGCTCAGTAAGGAAGAAGCCACTGCTCCAAAACCACCATTAAAAATCCAGACTACGGTTTGCAACTGCACATGGGGACAAAGATTGTACTTTTTGGAGAAATGTCCTCTGGTCTGATGAAACAAAAATAGAACTGTTTGGCCATAATGACCATCGTTATGTTTGGAGGGAAAAGGTGGAGGCTTGCAAGCCGAAGAACACCATCCCAACCGTGAAGCACAGGGGTGGTAGCATCATGTTGTGGGGGTGCTTTGCTGCAGGAGGGACTGGTGCACTTCACAAAATAGATGGCATCATGAGGAAGCAAAATTATGTGGATATATTGAAGCAACATCTCAAGACATCAGTCAGGAAGTTAAAGCTTGGTCGCAAATGGATCTTCCAAATGTACAATGACCCCAAGCATACTTCCAAAGTTGTGGCAAAATGGCTTAAGGACAACAAAGTCAAGGTATTGGAGTGGCCATCACAAAGCCCTGACCTCAATCCCATAGAAAATTTGTGGGCAGAACTGAAAAAGCGTGTGCGAGCAAGGAGGCCTACAAACCTGACTCAGTTATACCAGCTCTGTCAGGAGGAATGGGCCAAAATTCACCCAACTTGTTGTGGAAGGCTACCCGGAACGTTTGACCCAAGTTAAACAATTTAAAGGCAATGCTACCAAATACTAATTGAGTGTATGTAAACTTCTGACCCACTGGGAATGTGATGAAACAAATTAAAGCTGAAATAAATCATTCTCTCTACTATTATTCTGACATTTCACATTCTTAAAATAAAGTGGTGATCCTAACTGACCTAAGACATGGAATTTTTACTAGGGTTAAATGTCAGGAATTGTGAAAAACTGAGTTTAAATGTATTTGGCTATTGTGTAACTTCCAACTTCAACTGTACACACACACAATATTATTCACATTGACAGTGTCGAAGCCATGGTTAATGTGTATTAAGTGTGTGTTGTGGTGTTTCCAGGAAGCTGTATAAGCGCTACGCCTTCCTGCGCTGTGAGGAGGAGAAGGAGCAGTTCCTGTTTCACCTGCTCTCCCTCAACACTGTCGACTACTTTTGTTTCACCAGTGTCTTCACCACTATCAGTGAGTAGGACTTCAACATAACCACAATTCAACTTCAATATGACCATAATATAACCACTAATTTACCTCATCCTATACAGAACACAGTCACGTCATGAGATGGTTGACTAATTCTACTTCACCGGTGCCATGACCTCGATCAGTCCGCACACTAGCTAAAACAACTTAACTAGAAGTCAACCACTTTAACTTACCACAAGTCACCCACAGCAAACCTTTCCACTCAGCCACTGTGGAGAGGATGGATGGTAGGCTTTGGAGAGTCCTAATTGGTGTGCTTGCCTTGGCCTATCACGGTTTTCCATGGAGGTTAATGTAGATGTATAGGACTATAACTTGGATCAATGGCAGAGACGGTGTTAACCTGAATAAAGCATGAGGCTATGTACATGTAATCAAAGATTGAAAGTAGGATTACATTATTCAGATAGCAGTTTGCACTGAAGCAGCACCAGATAAGTCTGGAACCCTTGCCTGCTGTTAGGGGAAACTGGGATAATCTTTTTTATAGTAAATTTCATAAATGAATTACTACTCTAAAGCAGGGCAATCCACTGAAATCTCGCTGATTTAGTTTGCCCTTGTTATATTTAACTATAAAACGATGAATACATTTATTCTTTCTGTGTTTCACTGAGAGGGACTGTACAATTTTTTTTTTGTCCCTGTAGTGATCCCGTACCGCGCCGTCATCATCCCCATCAAGAAGCTGAGCAACGCCATGACGACCTCCAACCCGTGGGTGTGTGTGTCGGGTGAGCTGGGCGACTCGGGCGTCAGGCAGATCACCAAGAACGTCCTGGAGATGACCTTCGATGTGAGTCTGAACTATGATCCAACAGCCAGGGCCCCTACGCCTCCTCATGTCTCTGTGACGTTCTGCAGCAAGGTTATATCAGCATGGATTGATGGTTTTGCTGAGAACATCACTGAGTCATTGTTCGGTGCCCACCGGGGTGAAGTGGGTCGCTGTTCCCTTTTTGTGGCATGAACTCACGCATGGTCTCATAAGGCAGAAGACTCTGTCTTACTCGCTCTCTACCATTCCATACTTACTACTAATCCCCTATCTCCTCGTTCATTTATCCATTCATCTTTGTGTGACTATTTGCTCTGATACCTTCCACTCAGAACCGGGGTTGATGAGTTACAAGTTGGGTTCATGTAGCTGATTCCACTTGGTAGATATTGGAAGTGTGCTTGAATAGTAGTTAACTCTGTGAGATGCTGCCAGGCACAATGAGCGGACGGACCCAGACTTCCCGTTTGTCCTCTTTCCTACTTCCTTCCTCACAGGAAGTGCATGTCTCTACCTACTGAGCCTTTTCATAGTCTCTACCGTTCTGAGTGGTGCCGTGTTCACTAGTGGTGGGTGGTAGCTCTTTGTGGCTTTGTGAGCAGTTTGGGTGATGGCTAACTGTTCAGTATAGCTCTGTGGACCATCTCTCTAGAGGAGCTTTGCTACTATGGTGGTGGTTTGGGTGCACGCCTGGTTTGTAGCCTGGTAAAGGGTAGTCTACTAGAAACCAGCATCCCAAGTCCATCCTCTCCCACTTATGCTATCCATCATGTCCTAACACGTGTCTTCATCTCCCCCAGTCTGCTTTCAGGCCACACACTCACATCGTCGCCATGTTCAAGGTTAGAAACGTCATCTCCCTCTCCCTCCCTCCTTCTCTCCACCGGACCCATTTGTATCATCCCAGGCTCAATGTTCACTGTGTACCATAGACTCCAGGGTCGTATTCATTGGGAACCAAACGGAAGAAAACTGACTGAAACGGGGGAGGGGCTACCTGAAGTTGTCCAATAACAAACACTCCTATTTTTGTTATCCGTTGCAAAACATTTTGCTACGGTGTGGCCTAATGAATACGACCCAGCTCTCTCTCTCTGGGTTGAGGGCTTCGTCAACGATGGGGTTGGTCTGTGTACCGTCTGTTGGTTATATGGTATTAATGGTGTTCTAGATTTATGAAGGGGTATGTGTTTGTTCTTGAATGCCACTTTGTGTAGTTTTGCTGTACATGAACATTTCCTTGACATGGTGCTGATGTTATGCATATCACTCAATGCACCAAGCTCACCTTCAACTAAAAGGTTTGGAAAGGGGACGCAACTTTCTCCGAAGTGGCATTCAAGGGCATATTGTAGGAATACTCACCTGTCATTGGCTGTATTTGGGTCTAATGTAGACTTTTAGTTGATCAATTGGATAGATGAGTAAGACTAGATTCGATAGAGGATTACACTGCGTAGTTATAGAATTAGCAGTCATACTGTTGTCGTTAACACATTATTTCTGAATTATCATTGTGAATTAACATGTAATGACATCTTGACGCTGATTTTTCTCTCTTGTCTCCTTCTATAGTGTCAGAACCTGGGTAAGCTGACTACAGTCCAGTTGGGTCATGATAACTCTGGGCTGCTGGCTAAATGGTTGGTGGACTGTGTCATGGTCCGCAACGAGATCACAGGACACACCTACAAGTTCCCGTGTGGGCGGTGGCTTGGCAAAGGCGTGGACGACGGCAGTCTGGAGCGCGTTCTGATTGGTGAGCTGGCGTTGCCCAACGCCGATGAGGATTCTGGGAGAGGGTGTCGCACGCCCGACATGCAGCATTCGCCGGGTCAGACCAGGCGGGTCAGCATCACCTCGATGGGAGGACGCGGATACAGTGAGTAACACCCCTTCATGACATGACATGACATAGCATAACCATTACCTGATTTACTGTTGACATAACTATAGATATTCACTTCTTGTCTCCTCTCTCTCTTCTGTTGCAGAGCCCACCTCAGCTCAAATCCAGGAGGCCATCGGCGAGGCAGTGAACAGCATCTGCAAGCACTTCCACAAGCCTGAGAAAGAGGTGTGTGTGTGTGTGTGTGTGTGTGTGTGTGTGTTAGAGAGAGAAAGTGTGAGACCGACTGAGAGATAATAAGCACCTGCTCCATGTTCTCCATTTAATCTGTTAATTTGAGTTGAGACAGTGAAGGATCTGTATAATAGGTTTTTGACTGCTGCAGCACTCTCCTCATCTGGCAGGTTAATAGTCTCTCTGAGGTGCTCTGTCTGGGAAGGATGTCAGGACAGGGAGCAGATGCCGTTTCTCTTTCATTATAAACACGATGAACTCATTCTAGTGCTTAACAATCACTTCAACCCCCTGTCTGCACACTCTCTCTTTAAATATACTCTTATTCTCTCTGTAGAATTACTCTCTCTGTGCTTCTCTCTCTCTCTCCCTCTCTCTCTCTCTCTCTCTCCCTCCCTCCCTCTCTCTCTCTCCCTAACTCCCTCCCTCTCTCACTCCCTCCCTCTCTCTCTCTCTCTCCCTAACTCCCTCTCTCTCTCTCTCTCTCTCTCTCTCTCTCTCTCTCTCTCTCTCTCTCTCTCTCTCTCTCTCTCTCTCTCTCTCTCTCTCTCTCTCCCTCCCTCTCTCTCTGAGGTGGCAGCGTTCATTATGTGAGTCTGTTTTATGGCTCTGGTATAATGGTGTTTCTATTGAGGCAGTTCATGCAGTAATAGGAAATGGGTAAATGGCTGGCGTGGAGCCCAGGCCACTAATAGACCCCTGTTGAAGCAGCAATAGGATAGATAAGAGACCCCACACCCCCCAGCCACGAGCTGTTCTCTCCCTTACCATCAGGCAGACAGTATCAGAGCATGAGGTCTGGTACCAACAGGCTCAGAGACAGTTTCTCTCAGAGACAGCAGACTGCTGAACACTTGGATTGGACTGACCACCTGCTCTGTTTCTCTGCACTTAATCAATCATCATCATTACACATCACAACTGCTGCTACCAGACTCTTATTATACTGCTACATGTATACAGTGGCCCCCCCATCCGCCCCTTCTCCAACACACGTGTACATATTGTACTATAAATTGTGCCTTCCTGTATCATTCTTATGCTAAAATGTTTATTCTATTCTACTGCTATTTACTTTATGTTCGTATTTTTACCTTTTACTATTTCTTATTGTTGCGTTGTCGAGAAGGAACCTGCAAGTAAGCATTTCATTGGACAATGTACACCATGCGTATCCCGTATATCCGACTAATAGAACTTGAAACGGAAACTTGGAACAAGTCTAAAACCCCTGGAGAGAGCCGTTACCTCAGCATCTACATTAGTTGAACTGGAGGAATAGTATAGCATTAGCCGCAGCTAATGTAAGGGCCTTCGGAGGAAAAAGGCCTTTATAGTGCTGTATAAATGCTCTACACTGTCACAGGCTGGTGAACTCTGTGAGGGGGAATATGAGAACAGTGTTTTTTTTAAATCTGTTGAGGAGAATAAATGGAATGTTATGTTGATTTTAAGTGAACATGTTCACTCTGTCTAATTGGTGCTTCAAACGGGTAGTGTTGCATCATGTTTGTTGTTTGAGAATCAACAATTGGTACCTTTTTTTAGTCTCAAAGGTTAATGAAATGATACTACAGGTCTCTGTCTGAAACTCTCCCTCCCTCCCTCTCTCCAGAGGGGCAGTCTGACCATCCTGCTCTGTGGTGAGGTTGGTCTGGTCGGGGCTCTGGAGCAGTTCTTCCACAACGGCTTCAAGTCCGCCCGCCTCTTCCAGAAGACTGTCTTTGTCTGGGACTTTGTGGGTGAGTGGCCTACCTACACACCGCTGCCTCCATCTAGTGGAATAACCTAGAAATACCACACATTTCTCCCTACGTATGATACATTGAGATGGATTGAGGGGTTCTTCTTCTTCTATGCAGGTGCTAAAGTGCACCCGCTATCCATCTTTATGGTCCGATTATAGATCTTTGTGATAGGCTTCTCTCTAGTGGTGAAAACTAGGATATTGCATACTGAACTTCCCCAATGGAAATAAAATAGACCATTAAAAATTCCCTTTGATACTCAAAGTAACCTTATAGGTAGCTGCTTTTAGCTGTCATATGAAATGGCTGCTTCATCCTTTTATTAATATTCATATCACAGCTTTTGACTGATATGAATGTTAAGGAAATGAGGAGAGGATGGTTTCCATAGAGTACTTTACTGGCACAGATCAAAGGTTAAAATACAACAGAGGGAGAAAGAGTGAACCCCTGTAGACTAGACATACTCTTTTAGCTCTAAATAAATAAATCAAACAAATGTGTGTGTGTATATATATAAAGCTCTTTTTAGCAGTTGTTACAAAGTTCTTCTACAGTAGACCCTACCTCCATGTCCCCTCTCCTCTTCCTGTTCTCCTCCTCTGCTCCCACCTCCCTAACATATCTCCTCCTCCTCCCCCTCTACAGAGAAGGCGGTGGCTTACATGGAGTCAGCAGACCAGATGGGGGACATGCAGGAGACTGCTGAGCCCCTGGGCCTGACCTGTGTCTCTCTCTGTCACTATGTCAGTGCCATCAACTCCTCGCCCAGGAACATTGGCAAGGATGGCAAGTTCCAGCTGCTTGTCTGCCTCGGGGCCAGGTGAGGGCGCCACTCACACGCAGTGAGACAGAGATGGGGCTGCAGAACTGAGCTGTAGTTGTTATTGGCACAAAGCATCCAGAGGGCTGTATTGGGAATCAACATCACACTTCTGAAAAGTCTCATTGGTTAAAAATACTCCTAATGATCTTCTCTCTCTCGCTCCTATCTATCTATCTAGAGATCGTCTGCTGATTCAGTGGCTCCCTCTGTTGGTGGAGTGTCCAGTGATCCAGCGGATGTATGAGGAGTCTGCTCTGCTGCGGGACCGGACCACGGTCAATGCTCTCATCGCTGTCCTGCAGACCCTCCACGACTTCCCCATCACCCTGGAGGCCTCGCTTGTCAAGGGCATCGACCTTTAACCCCTACCGCACAGCCTGCTGGGAAACCACCCAGCATGTGACTACATTACCCACAAACCCTTGCTCTGTTCCCTTTTGCCCTTTCACTGTTGTTGTTGTTGTTGTATGCTTCAGCTGATTCACTCTGGGAAAAGTCACCTCATAGGGAGGAAGTAGGAAGTGAGGACTATGTAAAGAGACAAGAGATGGTTCGCTACCAAAGCAATCGATTCCACTGCTGCAGAGCAGAAGCTTGGGCTTTGGATCATTGAGTGCTGATGCAGTATTATTATTACATAGCTTGTGGTTTTGAAAAATATCCTTTTTGATATTCAATAAGAAGGGACTGTTTTTAAAGAAAACCCGTGGATGTTTCCCTATGTGCTAGATGTGTGTAGCCCACTGTAGGTAGCTCTTCAATGGACACTTTGTGTGATGGAGATCCTATCTCTCTGTCTGCTGGATCCTGCTCCAACTTCAGCTAGCGTTAGCAAGCATGCCTGTGGGTCATAGTCAGCCAGGAAAAAGGAAACCAAAACAGAAAGTGACTGTTTGCCCCTGCTGCCTCTCCATAGTCTCTGCACTGGGAATATCTGTGGGTGAAACTTCATCATTTGGATGAAGATGAAAACAACGGAAAGGAAAACTGGATTCATCTGCTTTCAGCACCACACTGAGTTCTGTGTAACACAGCTTTTTGATTGGATGTTGGCTCATTTCTGTGTTGGACTGGATACATCTACTGTGTTGGACTGAACATTTGCTCTCCTTTGAGATTGTGTCCACCAAGATCTGCTAGCCAACCACTGCACTGGATTGGATAGGTTTTTCTAGGAGGACAGGGGCTTTTCTAGGGTTGCATGGACATTCCAACCAAATTACAGGCATTGACCTGACCCTATTTCAAACTGTGTGTGTGCGTGTGTATGTACAGTGTCCAAAACCATTAAGAACACCTTCCTAATATTGAGATTTGGGGCACCTCCCCCTTTTGCCCTCAGAACAGCCTGAATTCGTCGGGGCATGGACTATACAAGGCGTCAAATGTTCCACAGGGATGCTAGCACATGTTGACTACAATGCTTCCCACAGTTGTCAAGTTGGCTGGATGTCCTTTGGGTGGTGGACCATTCTTGATACACATGGGAAACTGTTGAGCATGGAAAAACCCAGCAGTGTTGCAGTTCTTGACACAAACCAGAGCGTCTGGCACCTGCTACCATACCCCGTTCAAAGAAATGTAAATATTTTGTCTCGCCCATTCACCCTCTGAATGGCACACGTACATAATCCATATCTCAATTGTCTCAAGGCTTAAAAATCCTTATTTAACCTGTTTCCTCCCCTTTATCTACATTGATTGAAGTGGATTTAACAAGTGACACCAATAAGGGATCATAGCTTTCACCTGGATTCACCTGGTCAGTCTGTCATGGAAAGAGCAGGTGTTGATAATGTTTTGTACACTCAGTGAATGTGTTCTCCTAATGTTATTTTTATATTAGAAATTGTAATGGTCAATGTATTCAATTTCATCCTGGTTTCTGTCATGCACAGTTTGTGTGTGTGTGTCGTCTGTCAGATCTGTGTGATTGTTGATCTCAAATGGACATTTTAGGACAGTTTCCTAATCTTGACAAGCATTACTCTGTGTGGTATTGAAATGTTCCAGCCCCTTATTTAATGTGATACATGTGAAATACACTGGAATAGAAAACAATTGCAATAAGAACCTAACCATACGACCCCTAATGATGTATTTATCATAAATGCCTCAAACCTTCCTATGATAAGTGGTTATTTTCTGGTGAGTGTTAACTCCTTCTGGGACTATTTCTAGCTGGTTGTATTTTTCAATCTAAAATGGGTCTCTTGCCACTTTTTCAGTCAATCCTTAATGAACATCTTCTTATATTTCTGTAACAACAAGTGTAAATAGGGTGTTTATGCATGTGTACTAAAAAGGGTGATCAGAATAGATGTTGACTAAAGTTATTAGGCTAACTATGACCAGACAATAGATTTGAACCCAACCAAAAGGGAAAACGATTGACAGATTCCGAATCACAATTTTAACTCCGTGTTTCAACCACAGTATTTATGGTTCGTTTTTTCCAGTATTAACCCATAAAAGGACAGAGCATTTTTTTTTTATGTTCTGATTTGATGTATTTATTCTTATAAACTGTGGTAGTAATCAAGACACTTTGAGACACTGTTTGCGACAGGGGCAAAGAGCCGCCTGTGAAAAATTTGGAAATTACATTCTGTATGTTGATCCATGTGACTTTCCTTCTATAACATTCACAGTTTGGTCCTGCAACTAGGTTCCTACTGTCTTATGTATCCTGGATTCCAACAATAACAAACCTATCTACCTGTATGTATAAGAAGCCACAAACATAGGAGGATGATCGACCCTATGTATAGGTGTCTAGTGCATTGCTGTGAGAAAAGTGACTGTCTAGTGTAGAGAGAATAGGGTCCCTCTTTGCATCTCCTAAAGTGCTACTGCATGCGGTGTACTCTGCTACTCGGCTAGATACTCTCTCTCAACACACTGCTACAGCTAGACTCATTCAGTAGTCCTGTACTTTACTTCTGTCTTTGTTACATAAACCTGTGTGACAAACGCTGGTCCCCCCCCCCCCCCCCCCGGTGGAATATCCGTCCTGATGTTACCAGGTAGGCAATGCTACTACTGAACCTTTCCTTTCCCACAAGTGCAGACGTAAACTGTATGTCCGGTGGGAGGAGATCATGTAATGAATGGAGTCCTATGTCCATATAAGTCATTGATCACTGTTCTGATATTTATGATGCGCTTCATTAAAAATTTGCTCAATATGTTAAACTGTTTACTGTGTGTGTGTGTGTGTGTGTGTGTGTGTGTGTGTGTGTCCAGACCTCAGGTAAAATACATGTCCATTGTGATACTGAGATCACCTCTATGGTTGGAGATGACTTATGATCCTCATGAGGATTCAATGGTAAACAATATAACGTTTTACTCATTGAGCTACTTCTGATTCCTGTTTCACTACCAAAACAACTCTTGTTACTTGGTACATCCTGTTATTTTACGACTATTTTCTAGTTGAATAACATTTTCATTTTGTGTTTATTGCATTATTACTATTTATTTCAAAATACGCATTATTACTAATTTTTTTTCAAAATAATAGTCGATCTACTGTGCTCGACGTGCCACACGTAACCTATCTACAGACATGCTGCCACTATATTTTTGAAGTAGTCACGCCTCCTTTCTTCGATTCACAGCGCACAGATTTCAACTGGTTCCACCCCCCCATTTCCCGCGTAATTCCCCTCCTTGTATGGGCAAAACAATGCAGACGCAGTCGAAACGTCAGTTTCGTATGTAAATTAGTTTGATTGAAGAAAATCAGAAAATGGTGGAGTTGCCAAACGCGCATGCGTAAACATTTGTAATACTCCTGGGAGAATCGCAAATGTGCACTCCTCGCGTCCTCTCTGCTCTCCTCAAAACTCATTGGATGAGAAAGCCAGAGGTCTCTTCCCTCCGACATTTTCCTCCAATGGGTTTTGAAAAGGAGGTGAGGAGAGAGGACGCGAGCTAATACATTTGAGATTCTCCCACAGATACGCAAGTAAAACGGCAACATCCGAACGTTGTATTCATTGTTACATGCGTTTAAATAGCCTACCAACGACGTTTTTTTTAATCATCTCTACAACTCATTCATCATTGACTATAACGCAAGGTAAGGACATTACTTTGCCAAACAGACAACCAATTCTATTTAAAACAATCTTCACACTATGCGCTGAAGTTATTCGAGGATGTAGGCTATTTAACATGGTTAAATATCTCGGAAAGCCATTAAAACCTTTTTTTAATATCCTAAATTGTTTTGAGCTTTTTGATGAGTTAACTAATGTTTTTTACTTCAGTGTTTGGCAGCCAATGACAAGCACTTGCAATTGTGTTCTTGTTAATATGCGCGCTCCTTTCTTCTGCTTGGCATTTGGTGTCCGGTGACAATGAATGCTCACATTCCTTGATCAGGACTAGAGTCCTACAAATGTTTGTTTCTGTGTAACAACACAACCATTGTAACCCGCACTGTTTTAATTAGTTAGATGTATTGTTTTTTCAAATAACTTATTGATGTTATGTCGGCTGGTTTCGTTTTCAAAAGACACCATACTGCCGCATCAACAAAACCTTACATGCAAACTGTGTAGGCTAGAATACTTGACTACAAGTTAACAATTTCGTTGTGATTTATCGTTTATTTGATCAAATGACAATTCCAATCTGAGTGCAAGACTGGATGTCGTTTGAGTGACATGTGGGTGTGTGGCTCTGCGCCAAACATGCCACTGGTCTCCTTTCAATATTGTTCAACCCTGGTACTTGTTTGCATGCATGGACTGTTCAGGTCTTATATCCGTTATTTCACACTTGTATTAATACAATTCCTAAATGTAGGTAGCAACCAGCTTCTCTGAAAATGTGCATGTGTTTACAGTCCGGCCATGGGGTTGGAACCTTCCCATTGACGCAGAATTATTCGAAAAACAAAGACTTAGTCATGGAGAAAGATGCGGTGTTAAGTGACACTTTGTATCAAGTAGTTTTCCGAACTCTTTGAAGCAGCATTCGTAAGCGTGTCAAATTGTGTGTGAATATGGATGCTGCATGGGAACCAGAGGGGACCATGCTTTCTCCGTGGGTGGTGATGATCGATGTTAATTCTCGACGCATGCGGGTCTTTTAAACAAAAAAAAATTTTATTCTATAAACCAGTCGACAATGCAGTGGTTGTTACATTTGATCTAATTATTGATGAAAAAACGATTCAAAACAGCTATTTTGATCGTAGTAAATTTCGCAAGCACACCACCGTTTCAGTGTACAGTCGGCACCATGCCGCCCGCCTGCATCCTTCGAAGCATGTTGCCATTTCGAGTTAGGCAATAGGCCCTACGTCAGAGCTGGTATTATACAATCGTTTGTGCGGTTCAAGATTTACGACCAGTTCCGCTGACCACATTTATGGCTTTTAGTGTAATCTTTGTTGTTTATGTAGGCTATTCAATTCACCGTGTTTAGCGTAACATTTTTACATCCTTGGCATGATGAAACAAAGCCTCAATCACGATGTGTCAACTCCCTTGATCGATTTTCATATCATAATCGGCTCTGTGACCACTGACATTCGAGCATCACATGGATGCTGCCACATGCCCGCATCCCTGCCATATAGGGAGTCGGGACCACATGGCTTTTCGTTGCAGCAGCACTGCGGTTGCATAACAGCGTCGCGGTACATGACCAGGCTGTCCTGTTCCGGTCTCATTGACGTGATGACGGATAACCTAGTTCTCTCTGTCTGGGACTCAAGGCCATGCAAAGAAGCGTTAAGGGGGCTCATCTCCACAGCATTGTGTGATGCAGGCCTATGACTGTGTATTATGTTCATAGTCGTGCATGAATAGGGCCATAACCATTTACTGCTTTTCTATACAATTAAAACACTCCAAAATGCTGTTTGGAGAACAGCAAAAACGACTCTGGCCATTATCATCTTGGCTGCTGTAGGTTGTTTCACCTCAGTCAATCTACAAACACAGCCTATTAGCTATACAATTGTAATGTTCAGGGGGGAAATGTGAGAAATGATTAACACTTTAGCATCGATGAAATGAGAATTTATTACGTTTTATACAGCTGTATTGATTGCATTTAGGCCTATAGGGAAGATGTTTTAAAAAATATATATATATATATTTTTAAAGCTTCTATCTTTTTTGAGAATGTTATTAGATTCAAGGGACTGACTCCCAAGTTTTGGATCCACTGTACTAACCTCTGAGTGCTTCCTCTCTCTCTCTGTCTTTGCGTTGTCCTGCATGTATAGTAGTAGGGTTGCAAAGGGTCAAAAACTTTCCAGAAAATGTCCATGGGAAGTTAAGCCAGGGAATTTGGGGAATTTTGCAAAAATGTATCTATAAAGTTGGATTATAACAGTGAATCTTTGTTGTGGGATACACAAGGCAATTCTAGGTCTTGTGGCATATTCTGGTTAAACTATCCCCAATTCAATTGCTACCCTCTATATGCACAGTGCGTTCTACCATCACATGTACAGCTGATTCTCAAGATCTTGCACACTAATGAGATGCTATTGAGCCCACACTACTACACTGTCTGAGCCAAGGACTACATGCTTTCTGGTAAGTTTTGATTACAATACTGGGTGGGGTGAATATATTTTATGACATTTTTTTCTTAACTAGTAAATAGTGCTTCTACACCTGCATTGCTTGCTGTTTGGTGTTTTAGGCTGGGTTTCTGTACAGCACTTTGAAATATCAGCTGATGTAAGAAGGGCTATATAAATACATTTGATTAGTAGCCTACAGCAAAGTGTGTTTTGATCATTTATAACTTGTTAACAATTTCTGCTAGTTAGTTTTTGCTACCATGTGGTTTTAGCTTGCTTGTGCCTGCTAACAGATGAGTGTTAATTCACCTGTTTCCATGCATGTTTCATTTAAAAAAACATTTATCTTACAAAGGAGTTGTTTAATCTAACTGCTTAACTATTTATCTGTACATGGAATTGTATTTGTGTTTTTTAAAAACTTTTTTTCTCATCTTTACAGGACAATGCCACAGGCACTATCTGATGTGTGGAGACATTTCACTGCAGCTAATGTAGAAGGAAAACCTGTGTACATTTGCAAATACTGTGCGAAATCATTTGTGAAGAATGCAACAAAGGTGCAGAATCATCTGGCTAAGTGCATAAAGTTCCCTCAGCGCTCACAACAAGCAACCTCTGACAAAAGTCCCTCTACTTCTATTCAAGGTGAAAATTATGAATCAGACACCTTATCGATAGCAACAGCTCGTGGTCCTCCTGGAATCAGAAGTGTTTTGACTCAATGGAGGAACGTATTCAGAGAAATGCTGAGGAATGTCTTGCTCGAGCTGTGTATGCAACTGGTTCACCTCTGATGCGCACAGGCAACGTGTATTGGAAGAGATTTCTGAATACACCCCTCCAACCAGACATGCTTTATCTACTAATTTGCTGGGTGCAGAGTTCAACAGGGTTCAAGTGAAGGTCAAGCAAATCATAGAGAAAGCAGACTGTATTGCAATAAACTCTGTTGGGTGGTCGAATGCTGGTGGGCAAGGAATAATGAACTACATCTCAGCCCCTCAACCGGTATTTGACAAGAGCACAGACACAAGGGACAACAGACACACTAGTCTTTACATTGCTGAAGGCAGTCATCAATGACCTTGGACCACAAAGTATTTGCACTGGTGACAGACAATGCTGCGAACATGAAGGCTGTTGGGTCTAAAGTGGAGGTGTCCTACCCTCACATCACACCACTTGGCTGTGCTGCTCCTGCATTGAATCTGCTCCTCAAGGACATCATGGCACTGAAAACAATGGATACACTCTACACGAGAGTCAAGGAAATGGTTAGGTATGTGAAGGGTCATCAAGTAATAGCCGCAATCTACCTCACCAAGCAAAGTAAGAAGAATAAGAGCACCACATTGAAGCTGCCCAGCAACACCCGTTGGGGTGGTGTTGTCATCATGTTTGACAGTCTCCTGGAGGGGAAGGAGTCTCCAAGAAATGGCCATATCACAGTCTGCCGATATGGACAGCCCATCAAGAGGATCATCCTGGATGATGTATTATGGGAGAGCGTGGTAAGCAGCCTGAAATTCTTGAAACCTATAGCAGTAGCCATTGCACGGATTGAGGGTGACAATGCCATCCTGTCTGATGTTCAGACTCTGCTTGCAGATGTAAGAGGAGAAATTAGGCGTGAAGACTTCTGCCTGAAGCCCATACATGCCGCAGTGTACATGTTGGACCCCAAGTATGCTGGCAAGTTCATCCTGTCTGGTGCAGAGATCAACAAGGCCTACGGTGTCATCACTACTGTGTCTCGCCACCTTGGTCTGGATGAGGGCAAGGATCTTGGCAGTCTGGCGAAGTACACTTCCAAGCAAGGGCTTTGGGATGGAGGTGCAATTTGGCAGTCGCGCCAACATATCTCATCGGCCACCTGGTGGAAGGAACTTTGGATCTGAGGCTCTTTCCCCTGTTGCCTCCATCTCCAAATCCCACCAACCTCAGCCGCCTCAGAGCGCAACTGGTCCTTGTTTGAGAGCACACACACCAAAGCACGCAACAGGCTGACCAATACAAGGGTTGAAAAATTGGTGGCCATCCGGGCAAATTTGAGGCTTTTTTTTTTTTTTTTTGCCTGACAATGAGCCATCCTCAACAAGCTTGGAAAGTGACAGTGAAGATGAGGCCTCAGAGTCTGATGTTCAAGAGGTGGACGTTGAGGAGGTCCAGGGAGAAGACATGGAAGCCTGAGAGGAAGACAACCAAAGCTTTAGTTTCTAGACTATCATCTCACAGATGTATGTTGAAAATGTTTTTGGGAGATGCTATGGATCATTCAACATTCCCTTTTGTTCAGTGAAATCATCCCATGTGAAGTCAACTCATTTGATTCAAGTTCAATTCGTAACTAAAAAATGTTTTCCTTTTGGAAGGATTTAATCACTTCCAATTATGTCTACTTATGAAAAGGTTTCTGTCTCTATATGGTAAATGTATCCAATGCATAAAACATCGTCATTTAAATGGTTTTAATATTAATTTGCATATATTCCCAAGGAAAGATTCTCCCTAAATATACCCCAAAATGTGCAACCCTACTTAGTAGTGTGTGTGTATATATATATACACACACACAAAGTTGAAGTTTACATACACTTAGGATGGAGTCATTAAAACGAGTTTTTCAGCCACTCCACAAATGTATTGTTAACAAACTATAGTTTTGGCAAGTGGGTTAGGACATCTACTTTGTGCATGACACAAGTAATTTTAACAATTGTTTACAGACAGATTATTTCACTTATAATACACAATTCCAGTGGGTCAGAAGTTTACATACACTAAGTTGACTGTGCCTTTAAACAGCTTGGGAAAATCCAGAAAATTATGTCATGGCTTTAGAAGCTTCTGATAGGCTAATTGATTTAATTGGAGGTGTACATGTGGATGTATTTCAAGGCCTACCTTCAAACTCAGTGCCTCTTTGCTTGACATCGGAAAATCAAAAGAAATCAGCCAAGACCTCAAATTATTGTAGGCCTCCACAAGTCTGGTTCATCCTTGGGAGCAATTTCCAAATGCTGTCATACCGCTCAGGAAGGAGATGCGTTCTGTCTCCTAGAGATGAATGTACTTTGGTGCGAAAAGTGCAAATCAATCCCAGAACAACAGCAAAGGAACTTGTGTAGATGCTGGAGGAAACGGGTACAAAAGTATCCTCTGTCCTTATGTAGTTAGGGCCATGTGTGTGAATTATGAAGACTGTTATTCCATGCTGCTGTGAACTGAACTCTCATGAGATGGGTCAGGGGCTGTTAACTCTTATGAATAGTGGACCTTTTGAATAAAAACTGTCAACCTACCTGTATACTGCTGAATCAGTGTGTGCGCTATCCTCCAAGAAATAGACCGATGTGTCATCATCATCCTGGCCAGATTGCATATCATATCCACAGATTTTTACATAAACATATCTATGTAAGTGATCACTGCTTCATTTCCCCCATCCTGTGTGTCCCAGATGTTTGGCTTCCACAAGCCCAAGATGTACCGGAGCCTGGACGGTTGCTGTATCTGTCGGGCCAAGTCCTCCAGCTCCCGCTTCACCGACAGCAAGCGCTATGAGAGGGACTTTCACAGCTGCTTTGGGTGAGTTGACCACTCCTCTATACACTGGCTCAGACCCTGTGCAGCTCAACTCTGGGGGTAGAGAGGTCTGAGGCCTTAATTCTGTCAGATTTGGACAATACAGAAATTGTAATTGTTTTAGGATTTTTGTCAGTGTTCATTCTCATGACTATGCTACCCCCTGTTACAGCCACACACGAGTCACTGTAATGCAATTAGATATTCATTCCGTTTTTGGGGAAACAGTTTTGTTTTAACTCCCAGTGCAATAACTTAAATAATTTGAGTCTTTTACCCATGGAGTTTATCAAACTAGGACAAATTTCCCTTTTCATCTCATTAAATACGTTTTTTTGTTGTTGTTGTATGAAACAGAATTGAAAGAGTTTTACGTCCTCCCCTTGTCACTCTGCCTCTCCGCTATTGGCCGGGCCAGTATGCGTCGGTTCATTGCTATGGTAACCGGTGACGTAAGTCAACAGGAGAAGCGTTCTGGCAGAAAATAGCTCTGACCGACTCCCACTGACTGGAGCAGGGATAATAATAACCACACGCTGAGCTTCAAGGCTGTCATCGTTCATTCTCTCACACACACACACACACCTCTCTCCATATGAAACTCATCCTCATTCTCTCCCCTATGTGTCCCTCAGGCTGAGTGAGGTGCGTTTTGGGGAGATCTGTAATGCCTGTGTTCTCCTGGTGAAAAGGTGGAAGAAACTCCCAGCCGAATCCATAAAGAACTGGAATCATGTAAGGCCTCTCAGAATCCATCCATACTCCCGTCCACTCTCAGTATTCCATATAATAAGTCTTAAGACAACACCATTACAGGGAGTGACTGACGCAACACCTGTAGGTGTATAATAACCGTTTTTCCTTAGCCATTCTATACATTCATGCAGTTACCTTGGAAACAGACATCCATCCATCTCTGTCACAGGTTGTTGATGCTAAAGGTTCAGGGTCAAGCTGGAAGACGACAGTGAGGTCCAAGAAGATGAAGATGAAGAGGGGAGCCAGGCCAAGCCAGATCAGCCGAGTGCAGAAGGAGCTCAAGAGACGCAGTAAGCAGATGATACTCTGTGCTCGGCTATGCTGCCTTGTGCGGTGTAAACTTTGGGGTTTCAAAAGTAAATGGATCACAACTCTTCTCTCCATTATTTGTCCTGCCTAAAGGGCTGTGTAACAAGACTAATTCCAAAATAAATATTACAGATGTTTATCTGAACCGTGCCTGCTATGTTGAGATGAATTTCTGATTGTGCTCTGCCCCCCACAGACTCTGACGCCCACAGCACCACCTCCAGTGCCTCCCCTGCCCATTCTCCCAGCTACAGCAACATATCAGACGAGGGCTCGGACGTCGAACTCTCACCAGGTGCCACCCACTCACCAGTCTTCTCTTTCCTGGATCTCACCTACTGGAAAAGGTAATGGCTAGGATGGTGGAATCAGGGTCATATTTATCAGGCCCCAAACGGACTGAAACTAATGAGGAACTACCTGAACTTTTCCAATGAGAAACCATTTTTTTCTGTTGCTAAATGCCTTGCTACGGTGTGCCCAAATGAATACAACCCATGTATTATACTCGACCAGTTTTGGTTCCGACACTGTATTTCCTCCTTTTAATGCATAATTAACTCCATAGCCCTATTTAATCCTTCATGGTACATTTGTTTGATTTGGTTCCCTCTCACTATAGTTTTTTGTTGTCTTGACTGTCCTCTGGGTTTTAGGCAGAAGGTGTGCTGTGGCATCATCTACAAGGGACGCTTCGGAGAGGTACTCTTAGACCCCCACCTCTATAAGCCCTGCTGCCAGAAGAAACGACAGCACGAGCCAGAGGAGGAAGCACAGGCGAGCAGAGCGAACGTGATGAGCCCCACGCCACCGAACATCCCACCCACTCCCCCAGGTCAAAGATGAGGAAGAGGAGGGGCGGAGGAACAGTGGGGATTTGATGTCATAATGTCTCGCAGAGAAATCGCATGACACTACAGAAGTCAGACGGAGACCGTTGGGATTTTATGACGTCCTGGAGCGCTCTCAAGACAGTCTTCTGGGATTGCTTTCTATTCAAGAGCAGCTGGACTATTTATCAAATGTTCTGTACCAAGAGGGCAAGGTTTGTTATTTTATATCTGTTAACAATGATGGACTCTTGCCCCCCCCCCCCTTTCTGAGTGCTATGAGATTGTGAATATTCACAATTTGTTTTCAATATGAAATGCTGGATCCACTAAAGCTGTATGAGAAATGGAGACCTCTGGAACTGTACCTTTTGTAGTAGGATAGAGCCATATCCATTAGGATAGAGCCATATCCATTAGGATAGAGAACAGCCTTCCACACTTTGCCTTCTCCTGTCCTGTACCCCCCCACACACACTGGCCCTGGTCACTTTCTGGAAGGATTTATTCTCTCCTTTTTTATTTCGCTTGTCCTTCCCTTAATCAACATAAGTCGCTCTGGATAAGAGCGTCTGCTAAATGACTTAAATGTAATGTAATGTCATTGATCGGACACCAAATATTATAAGGGTAAAGCTGTAAAGTTGGCTAAATAAATTTGTCAGAGGTGTGGGAAGCAATTCAGTGATTTAATAAAAAATAAATAGAATTTGACCAGAGCCTTATTCTTTGGAGAAGGTTTCTTTGGTAAAGGGACACGTGTACACAACCAATGTCATATCCAGCCTTGCTTGTGCACCAGGTGTACTCTCTGATATATTGATTCTATACTCTTTCCAGTGCACATTTTGATATTGTAATATGTAAGGCCAGTGATCTTGTTCAGTGTCTTTGGATGTACATACAAAGCACATTCAAATGTTTGAGGGAGCCTATAGTGTGATCCTGATGCAAGCGCTCTCGATCGCCAGTCCTCACCTGAACCAATATAAGCTAAAACCCACCAACTGACCTTGGAGCAGCACTTTTTGAGCACTTCCTATCTCAGTCTACAGACCAGTTCCATTTAGTTTCCTAGCCCCTTAGAGCATATCTGAAGGTGATGGTATAGTGGACACTTATTTATTCCTTTTCAGTTCTTTGAACACAAACAGGGTTCTGGGAAGGGGCTATGGCGCTAAATGGAACGAGGCCTATGGACCCTCTTATGATGTCAAGAAAAGACTCGCTGAGTGGGCCAACCAAAAAGCTTCCCTGGTTTTCTCCTATTGAGAATTTTGATGCCCTTTAATTGTGCTTTAAGTTTGCTGCCTTTCCAGAACCTTCTGAGTCCTGCAGGACTCGCTTGTACAAATCCGTCTACATCTTTTGCATGATGTTAGTGGTGAAATAACACTATTTTTGTCTGTCACTTTGCCTCTGTTTGGCGCAAATACTGTACAGTTATGAATATTTTTGTGTATAAGGGGGGGGGGGGCTACAACGTAATGAATAGATCACAAAAATGTTGTTCTTAGTATTTTTATATATGTCCCAAGACTGTCATGGATATTGAGGGTGGGTCTATACAATTGTCAGTACATGACGTTAATCTAGAAAGGCACTCCAACATCCCTCATGTAGGCTACTTTTGTCGTCACTTTTATTTCAAGAAATGTGTTTTCTTGTTCTGTACCTCCTGCCCTATCTATCCACTACTGTTCATATAATTTAAATATTCTTAAACCATGGTAATATGTTTTTAAGCAGACATTTTATTTCTTAGCCTTTTATTCTACATGTCAGTGACATGGACGAGAGCCTGTATTTACATTGCATACTGGGGGGGTATTGTAGAGGTCTGTCAATGTATTTGTTCTGTTAGTATTTAGACGTGAAAGCTCACATGCCAATTTAATGCATACTCATTATTGTGTGAACTATCATGTTCAATATACAGTATTTTATTCTCTGCATCTGGTTAATATTAGCACTGAGTGTACAAAACACTTCCTCTTTCCATGACAGACAGACCAGGTGAAAACTATGATCTCTTATTGTCACCTGTTAAGTACACTTCAATCAATGTAGATGAAGGGGAAACGGGTTAAATAAGGATTTTTAAGCCTCGAGACAATTGAAATATAGATTGGGTATGTGTGCCATTCAGGGGGTGAATGGGCGAGATGAAAGTTTCTTTGATTGGGGTATGGTAGTAGGTGCCAGGCGCTCTGGGTTGTGTCAAGAACTGCAACGCTGCTGGGTTTTTCATGCTCAACAGTTTTCCATGTCTATCAAGAATAGTCCACCAACCAAAGGACATCCAGCCAATTTGACACAACAGTGGGAAGCATTGGAGTCAACATGGGCCAACATCCCTGTGGAACGCTTTTGACTCCTTGTATAGTCCATGCCCCGACTAATTGAGGCTGTTCTGAGGGCAAAAGGAGGCGCAACTCAATATTAGGAAGGTGTTCCTAATGTTTTGTACTCTGTGTATGATGGCAGCTATTTCAACATAGATGGTCACCATGGTTTGATCAAAGCTTTACTATGGAACCCTATTTGTAATGTATTTACGTATAAAGGCATCAGACATGGACAATATATATGTTCCTTTAGATTCCTCTAATCTTCAGGTTTGATTGAATGTTAGGGAAAGTGGTCATTGCTCTGTTAATTTATTTGTATGCGCTTGTATCATTTTTTTGGTTATTGTTAACTATTTTATTACTTTTTTCCTGTAACTGCCATAACCTCTGTTCTATTAAAGTTCAGTGGGCCAATACTATTCACATTATGTAAAACGTTGCCGTATACTGTGATATGGATTGTATCAAAACTATACTATTATTCATAGATTTTGTTTGTTTGTAACCAAACTAGGCGTAATTCTCCTGAGATCTCCTATACGGCTGTAGAATGTGCTTATGTTATGTGGTAGTGCTACTCGCATGTGGTAGATATGCACTGTTATTTGTCTTGGAAAGTCCCAATTCTTTCTCAAAACACATTTTGTATTTTTATACACATTTTAATTTAAACTTGTTCATTAAATGTAGTTTGCTTTTGGGTCTCAGTCACATTTTTCTCAATCTCTGGAATATGCCTAATTGTTTTGAAATAAATGTATCTTTACACAAAAGCCATGAACCATCTTGAAGCTTTGTCCCTTTTAATCCAAGGATACAATAGCATGGCTAAAAAGTATAACTTTAACTATAATGAAATTGAACGATGACTAGTACAATGATTGTACTTTGACTATACTGTCTGAACCAGCCATCATGAAGACAGTCTACATTAGACACAGAATATTACTATCATACTGTATTATAAAGGTGTGTGTGGCCCTTGGTGGTGATTTGGGGAACGGCTCATCAGGGGTAATCAAAAACCCAATAATGACCACCTGGAAAGAGACAGAGTCCTAAAGATGCTTGTATAGAAATGTAGTAATGGGTGTGGTGTCTAGACCAAATGTATATATTGTTTGTATTGAACGACAATGTTTTTAACTAAGCGTTCTAATTGGAGGCCATATTTAAAGCCTCAATCATTGCTATAGCCTGAGAAATGAATACTGATTGTTGCTAATTTCGTAGCAACCATGTAGAATCTTAAAGTTCAAGTATATTTCCTTTTTATTGCCCACGCGAAGATGCCCTGTTTTGACATGGTTTGTGTTTTTATAGTAAAACCATCTGTCATCATCCTCAAACAAACCATGTTTTTTCAGATCATAAAACTATTTGAATAATGATGTATTGTGTAAAATCTAGTCTTTATTAAGTAGGCTAGTCTCTATAGCCGTTTAGTTAACGGGAATCAAATTTCATATGCACTTAAGGGATTTTTTATTTTTTATGATTCACCAGCCTTGACTAGGTTGTTGACCCGCTCTTTTCTACGGTGCCTCCACAGATGTTTCTGGCCAGCCCCTGAGTGGTAGTTTGAAAAGGTTTATGCAAATCATTCTATGTGTTCTGGAAAATTCAGAGGCATATTTGGATGATGTGGTAGTATTTAGTGAAATCGCACAAGCAACGGTGAAGTACCTAGGAAAGGTGGTGGATACTCTTGGTTTTACAGGCTGATCAAGATGTTCGACTTGAGGGCCACCATAATGTATTTTAACACTAGGCCTACTTAATATGCATGTTTTTGACAATGTCTGTAACGTATGTATGTCGCTGTGGGTGTTTGTCTTTATTTTTCGTTATTTGAACTGCAGTAGCCTAAGTCTGTCAACGTAATTTGTAGTTTTATGGAACTATATCTGGTCATCTTAAATTGGTGTCTAATTAAATCTGTAAAAATTAAGATTGTGTACTGTTATTTTGAACCTTGCGCAATGTGGGGGGAGGGGGGTTATTTTTATCACCTAAAGGAAGGGGATAAGTTTGGGTCGCCCCCTAGATATGGTGCCTTCAGAAAGTATTCACACCCCTTTACTTGTTCCACATCTTTGTTACAGCCTAACTTTAAAATTGAGTCACTGGCCTACACGTAATACCCCATGTAAAAGTGGAATTATGTGTTTAGAAATGTTACAAATGAAATGCTCAAATGTCTTGCATCTAAGTAGTGAACCCCTTTCATGATAAGCCTAAATAAGTTCAGTAGTAAAGATGTGCTTAAGTTACACTGAACAAACATATAAGCGCAACATGTAAAGTGTTCCCATGTTTCATGACCTGAATTGTTATTTTTTCAATATGCACAAAAAGTGTATTTTTCTTGAGTACAAATTTGTTTACATCCCTGTTAGTGAGCATTTCTCCTTTGCAAAGATAATCCATCCACCTGACAGGTGTGGCATATCAACAAGCTGATTAAACCGCATGATCATTACACAGGTGCACCTTGTGCTGGGGATAAAAGGACACTTTAAAATGTGCAGTTTTGTCACATCACAATGCCACAGATGTCTCAAGTTGAGGGAGTGTGCAATTAAGCATGCTGACTGCAGAATTATCCACCAGAGCTATTGCCAGATAATTTAATGTTCATTTCTCTACCATAAGCTGCCTCCAATGTCGTTTTAGAGAATTTGGCAGTACTTCCAACCGGCCTCACAACTGCAGACCACGTTAAGTTAACCACGCCAGCGCAGTACCTCCACATCTGGCTTCTTCGTCTGTGCTGAGGAATTTTTGTCTGTAATAAAGCTCTTTTGTGGGGAAAGACTCATTCTGATTCCCTGGGCCTGGCTGCCAAGTGGGTGGGTCTGTTCCCTCCAAGACCCACTCATGGCTGCACCCCTGCCCAGTCATATGAAATCCATAGATTAGGGCCTAATGAATTTATTTCAATTGACTGATTTCCTTATATGAACTGTAACTCAGTAAAATCTTTGAAATTGTTGCATGTTGCATTTATATTTTTGTTCAGTATACATGGACTCTGCAATAATGTTGTTTTTTATGACTACCTTATCTCTGTACCCCACACATACAATTATCTGTAAAGTCCCTCAGTCGAGCAGTACATTTCTAACACAGATTCAACCACAAAGACCAGAGAGGTTTTCCAATGTCTCACAATGAAGGGCACATATTCAAGCATTCATTCAATAACCCTTTGATAATGGTGAAGTTATTAATTACACATTGGATGACGTATCAATACCCAGTCACTACAAAGATACAGATGTCCTTCCTAACTCAGTTGCAGAAGAAGGAAACTGTTCAGGGATTTCACCATGAGGTCAATGGTGATTTTAAAACAGTTAAATGGCTGTGATCGGCAAAAACTGAGAATGGATCAACATTGTAGTTACTCCACAACGCAAACTAACCTAAACGACAGAGTGAAAAGGAAAAACAGGCCAAATATACGAGTTGCTTACCAAAACAACATTGATGTTCCTGTGGCTTAGTTACAGTTTTGACTTAAATCTGCTTGAAAATCTATGGCAAAATCTAAAAATGGTTGTCTAATAATGATCAATAACCATCTTGACAGAGCTTGAAGAATTTTAAAAAGAATAATATGAAAATATTGTACAATCCAGGTATGAAAAGCTCTTAAACTTACCCAGAAAGACAGCTGTAATCACTTCCAAAGGTGATTCTAACATGTATTGACTTGGGGGTGTGAATACTTATAGATATTTCTGTATTTCATTTTCAATAAATTTGCTAAAATTTCAACAACAAAAAATATGTGTTGGGTGAGATTTTAATTTTTATGTCATCCATTTTGAATTAAGACAAACACAACAACATATGGAATAAATCAAGGGGGATGAATACAGTCAGAAGGCAATGTATGAACCCTTCATAACACTTCATGTTCAGAATTACAGGAAATTGGAATCAACATTTTCTTGTAGCCTCACTCTGGATTAGAACCAATATTATTTGTTCAAATCCAGCATTTCCTTAATTTCATGTTGTTGTTTTTTTAACTAGGCAAATCAGTTAAGAATAAATTCTTATTTTCAATTACGGCCTAGGGGATAACTGCCTTGCTCGGGGCAGAACGACACATTTTTACCATGTCAGCTCGATCTTGCAACCTTTAGACTACCTGCCGCCCCATCTACTAGCGTTATTTACACACTTACGTTTCTTTTGTCTTTATATGGCTCTATTTAGTTTTTAAAAATCCAGTTCTTTTTTTGATTTCCCTCTGTGACAATGCATTTTGTATTAATTGAATGGTCGTCCTTATTTTGAACCGATTTCTAGGCCTTTTCTCCCGCTTCGGAAACTGTCCCAATAATGTCTATGGTCCCAACACTGAGTTATAGACAATAAAGTGTCTTTGGCTGTGCTAGTAAGTTCTCAGTTATAATTGTTCTAGTTTCATTACTCAATTACGACATTTAACAAACTAAACATTCAAATTGTAAAAATCCAAACCGGTCCGTGGATAATTTACCGGTGTAGCTCACTTGGTATATAGTAAAATAAATATATAGAGTTTATACGATTAATCGCCCAGCCCTAAATTGGGTGTTGGATGTGGATGTGCGTGCAAATCAGGTGCTATATGATGTCACGTCGATGTTCTGCACCCCAGCGGTCCCAATAAGGGAATTCGATTAATGCCGCGGAACTTCCCCGGTGAACCGGGTTTGATTATTTTCGTTTTGGAACTAGACTGCCTCCCAGGCGTGAGCCAGGTCCCCCATTTTGGCCGACAGCGAAGTGGGCTCAAAATAAAAGTGATGTAGGTTAAGCAGATGGAGAAGGCTTAATGAGCAGGATTCTATGTTTTCACATGCAAAAGTAATTAATGTTTTTCTTGTTGCACAAAAGCGTTTGATAAAAAGGCTTTATCTGCCTTTCCAATTAAAACAAACTTGAAAATTCGAACATATATTTTATAGAAAATAGATGATGCATGTTTCTGAACGATGTATTATGCTGCCTTGTTGACAACATGACCGAGCGGCACAGATTACTGTTCAATTTGAGAAGGTTGCTCCTCCCTCCCCGCTTTTGCACATTCATGTCACGGGCCATAGCAATTACGCCTAATCGAACTCCCTCAATGTTTGTGTATAGAAAGGTAGGCCTATATAAAGGCATGAGTTCGCACGCGTTTCCCTCTGTAAACTTACATCACTGTTTGTACGGGTTAGAGAGGTCTACCAGTACTTTATCTGGTGTTTGGATCGCAAGCGCCTGGATTCGGGATTTGCAGCAACAGCATTTTCAACACACAACCAGCCACGAGGTTAGTCAGCTGTTTTCTAAACCTGGCACTTTAAACAAGGATGACGACGTGGGTTTTCAGTTTCTAATGTTTACAATTTTTTCAAGAACTGCATACTAGTTGTATAATGATGGCTTAAGAAAATGCAGTATTCGAGATGCTCTGCATTCTTAGAATTTTGGTTTGGGATGTGTTTGGGGCATCTGTGCTCTGTAGAGGCGTTTGAAGAAGAGATGCGGGCACGTCGGGGTCTGAAGGATGTGATGCTGATAAGATGGAAGCTTTTTAGTAGATTCCATAGAATGAAAATGCACGTCTGACGATTCCCAAACAAATTGTAAAAAAAAAAATACGCAACTTTAAGCATGAGATTAATCCCGTCGGCGAAACAAAATGCGCACACATTCGGTATGTGTTTGGGAATCAATTTAAAATAATAACCATTGGTTTAACGATTTGTTAGTAACTTTGTCGCGTGCTATGTGATTTCTATCTGCTTTTTCACGATTCTCTAATTAAAATCCATCACACCATACGTAATCACACCGGTTGTGCAATGGACAAAAATGCACTATCACGGGTTTGGCAATCACCCAGTGGCGGTTGAGGCTAGCGCGTTACTGGAACATTAGCACATTTATGGAAACTCATAGTAGGAAAGGATAATTGAGAGGGGGGGCTGACATCCTTTCTATTAAAAATGTAATTAGCCCATTTTTAATGCAACATCTGATAGTGATGATGCAAGAAGATCACACATTTCATGGCCAACATTTACATCCAATCGACACCAGTCATGACATGACCTGTTCTGTATTGAACCCCCTCCAGTGAGGATCTGAACATGGTGCAGCTGTCTCCATCCCCAGCCCGGGATGTCTCTCCTTCACCTGAGTGCTCCGAGAAGGGGAGGCAGGGGAGCCTGAAGGCAGGTAGCCCCAAGATTGGCTCCCCTGGTGGGCTGAGTCCTCTCCAGCTGGCCCTGGCAGCCTCCACCACCATCTACCAGGGCTACGAGAGTTACATCGAGGACGGCCTCATCTGCCTCAAGCACAAGATCCGCAACCTGGAGAAAAAGAAGGTAGGTAGGATGGATGACTTGACAAGATTAGGGGTTTGGTGGGTGTTTGAGTTGATGGAGACATTACCATTCCTTTCAGGGTTTCCTGCATGTTACTATAAATAAAGACATTCTAAGTGTTTGTATCCACAGATTAAATTGGAAGACTACAGGAAGCGTTTGAAACACGGGGAATCACTCAATCAAGACCAGATAGTAAGAGCAGCATTTCCAATTGTGGTAATAAAAGCAGTACATTTCTTTCAACCAGATGATTGAGATGTTGCCTTTTGAACTCTTTCAATGTCAGGATGCAGTGGAGAAGTATGATGAAGTGATCCACAACCTGCAGTTTGCCCAGGAGCTGCACAAGACCCTTGGTGGCCTAACACAGGAAGTAAGGATCTCTGTTTGCCACTGCTTATCGTAGTGCTGCTGCTGTGTATGAATGGGGATGGGCAGAGCAGCACATGCATTCCTTTTGGTAGACCAGCCGTAGTTTCTTATGCGCAGTCAGAACGGCGCATCTCCATTCATTTCAAGTGTCTGGTAATAGGTCAATGATGGTAGAAAGGGTGTGACGTATTGGATTGGAATCCAGCCTCGTCAATGGATTGTACACTGGAGGCTTTAGCCCATTGCACAGCTGAGTTGGGAATTTGCACACTGCTGTTCCATTCTCCTGCTTGAAAGCCTTGATTGCTTTCATGGTTAAGTTTGACATTCCTTGCTTCTGTGTATAAGTGCATGGTCAGATAGTGTCAGTAATGAAGAACTGTTAGCTGGTCAACTTGTTTCTCCAGATTCATGATGAATCATCTTGTATTTTTGCAAGACAACATAATGGACTTACACTTACACCCATTTCAGACATTTGAAATCCACAATAGCAAGTTGACTGGCCTAGGTCTAGTGATCAGGCCTAGGTGTCGGAGTATTTTTGGGATTGGTCCATAGAATCCATCTAACCACCTCCCTTTAGCTGCTAAAGGCCCAGAAGAAGGCGTTGAGGAAGGAGCAGATGGTCAAGCAGGAGGTAGAGAAGAGGAGGCTGTGCATAGTGCTGCAGGTTAAGTTCCTCCTGCAGACCCTGCTGCAGCACGAGCACATCAGGGAGGACCTCCTCTCTGCCCGCAAGCTCCAGGTTGCAGAGCTACAGAGCCTGCTTGAGCTTGCTGAACTACTGGGGGTGAAGAGGGACAACAATGTGAGGTACTGGGGAAATAGATGTGCGCACCATACACCCCACACACACACATTCTGTTGGACTTGAGGGACAACAGCATAAGTTACTATGAAACACACTCTCACACGTCTGTTGATTTGAAGACTAGTCTGATCCCTATCTACTGTGTCCCAGTTTGGAGGATCAGATGGAGAGAGCGGCCCTGGTCTACCTGGACCTGCTGGAGGGGACAAATAAAGCCGTAGCCGGAACCACCTGTGGGTTTAAACACTACCTGTCCTGTACCTTTTTAAACACCTGCACAGATACTACATTTACTATGACTGGTATCCTCAACTTTATCTGCCATTTGCTGAACTACTTTAGCTGCCATGTTTAAAATGCATCCATTTGAATGTTTGCAGACAAGGTCCTGAAGGCTAAGTTGGCGAAGCTGATGGACTGTGGGTACTTTGATTGTGTACCGCCGCCTCCGAGCAAGAGTCCCAAGGAAGTGGAGGATCCGATGACCAAGAAGACGGTGTCTCAAACAGCCAGCCTCTCTAGTAACTCTACAACTGTGCAACTATTCTTATTCAAAAGCTACTTATCAGACTGGGTATAGAACAATGAATGTATACAACATCTTGTAATTTAGCTGGATGTTATTTTGCCTTGCAGCCCTAATGATGTCAAACAAAAAAGACGTGCCTAGCAGAGAGGTAAGAACCACTAACATGTATTTACTGCAAGTTGTGTGCCACTACTTTATCAAGGTTCAACTAGCGTTCTCCTTAAGCTATTTACCTGAATGCACTGTGGATATCGTACTGTTGTGCTGATAGTCTGTGGGTGATGCCAGTTTCTTAACAGACACTACCTGCCTGACACAGACCCCAATGGGTGTCGAGACACTCCCATTACTCAGAACTGGAAGGCTGAGTTCCAGGCTATGAAGGAACAGGAGCCACCGGACTCATGGGATATGGAGTCCGACTCCACTCAGCCTGTAATCCAGAAACCATGGAGAGGGGCGGCTGTGTTAATCTCCAAAGTTCCAGTTACCTCCAAGAAACATGCCGAACCCAAACAGGTGAGCTATTCTCTTATACCTGAACTCTCAGGGCAGTTGGAACTTGAGACTAGTTGTGACCTCTAACAATGGTCAAGGTTAACACTGGGATTGGGCTGGCTGATCTTAGTTCAGATCAATCATACAACTCGATGACTCTGTTTCCCCAGAGAAGAGCGAAGTCCAAAAGGGAGCGGGACGCCACAGCGGTGAGTAGACTCTTATCCTTGCATCTCTTAGGTTTGATGGACCTGTCCATATTACGCCATCACATTGTAATTTCCATCAGGCACTTCGTGTGGACACCCCTGTGGAGGTGTTCAACTCCCAGTCTTCCTTGCCCAAGGACCCCATCCTGCGCAAACAGCAGCTGGAGGACCTGATGACCAAGATCAGAGGCTCCTTCAGCTTCATGCAGGTACAGTACTGCTCAGAGGTCATTTCCAGGTGAAAAGCCATCGATCATTTCCAATGTTCCACCTGGGTCGGGTTTACCACGTCACACTGCGACGAAAACCAAAAATAAACGATAAGTGTATGTAGTCCCTCCCTGTTTAAGTCTGTCTTTTGTTGGGGGCCTAATAAATACAATCCTGGATTAATCCCCTGTCTCCAGGATTCTCTTCTGGATGGAGAAGGATCACCCACTAACGGCCATCCTAGACTGGGCCGGCATGCCTCTGGATCCCCCTCTCCACTCGGTAGCCCACCACAACAAAGTTGTTATTTAAGTGGCTGACTTCTAGCAGAACAGAGAATATTCAACATATGTTTTACCTCTTCTCAACAGTACAGAGAGATTCAAGGAGAAGCCCAGTGGACCTTCTCCCCAAAACACTGCATGTAAGATCTGGAGAAGTGTGTGAAATGGCACCATATTCTAGTGCACTAATTTTGACAAGGGGTCTGTTATTTAAGCTTTTGACTATTGGAGTAAGTATTTTAAGATCAATCTTTTTGTCCTCTCTCAGTCCACTCCATTGCCTTCTAAACTCCTCCCTGTTGATGACGAACCCAGTCTGACCAATGGAGATGGGGGTTGCCTAGAGAGCTGTGACCTGGACCTAACTACGGAGGACCTGGCTCACGTCATAACCATTGTAAGAACTCCCGTCTGTTAAATGAGAGCCATTAAAACAATGACATTTTCTTATTTTAGATCCAAAATTGTTATGAAGCTTTTTATAAAGCACAATGGTTGTCCTCTCCAGGATCCATGTCTGCTGCTGTCCGAGAGTGAGTCTGCCTGCCCCTCTCCTCCAGCTCCTCCTCCCCTCTACCGTAGGGAGTCCTCCATCTCCATCACCCTGGACGAGAAGACCTCTTCTCGGGTAAAACAACTCATTCCCTGAACACGTAGGATTGGCAAGCTTAAAGTGCATACTATTCTGATTTTAAGTCTCCCCTGACAGTGTTCCCTCTGTACCCAGACTCCCATCTCTGAATCCGGTAAGCAATCCCCCTGTAACGGTGTGGTGCCTCCTTGTACCCCCACCCAAGGGCAGCCCTTTTCAACCCCTCCCAGCAGACGTACACTCACCATGGCCCCCCCTGTTCCCTTCCAGACCATGCATTCGGTAAGTCTACCCTACCATACTTTTAACGTGGTCATAGAATGGGCAAGAGGCTTTAGTCTGAATACACTCACAGTTAGTCTTTGAGAGACATTTTAGTATGAGCCTTGGGTCCGTTTTGTCGTTGAAGGTATTCAAGGTGAACGCCCCCTTACTTCCGACTGGAGACTTTAAATCTGATATTATCCCCTATTCGGACTCCAACGGCCTGTGCTATGTCACCACCAGCACCCAGACCCCACCGGAGTTTGCTCCGTCGGAGGACGAACACCTACAGTCGGGTATGCCAGAGTTGTGTTCATTAGGGCAGGGAATAGAAAATGTTCAAATTAGTTCATTGGGCAAGTCCAGGAGTGTATTCGATATGCAGGAAACAAGAGTTTCTATTGGACAAATTCAGTTGGGTGCCTCCCCTTTGTCATCCGGTTTGGTTCTTATTGGTAAACGGTTTCCATTGCAAGACGTAATGAATACACCCCTTGTTTGTCTGTTTTCTTCCTAATGAATACGACCAAGTCTACTCTTATTTCTCTCCCTTGGGCAGTGAACCAGTCTGAATGTCTGGTGGGTAGTGGTGGGCAGATCTTCCTGTCCCCTGGCCAATCAGGTGGCACCATGGGCCGTTCTGACCAATCATACTACAGAGGATCTGTTAGAGGTATTGCACGTGGTGGCAAGGGGTTGGCACACTCCTACTTTCGCTCTTCTGGTGGGCACAGAGGTATTTATCCTCTTCTCTCATCCCTCAATCCCATCTTTCATCCTTTCCCTCTATCCTATCTTGTTCTGCTTATGCATGTCTCCTACTGATTCAGATTGAGCTTCTAAACCTTAATGGATTGGATCACGTGAACTCCATTCCCTTGCCTCACAAGTTTCCACATGACAATTATCATAATATTACAAGGTTTTGAGTTAGCCTTCACAGTCCAATTTTCATCTGTCCCCTTCCCCTTGGGTTTGATGGGTTTCGGGCTGGTCTGTTCTCCCCAGGAGGAAGCTTCATCCCCCAGGCTCACCTGTACGGAGCTCGGGTAAGACACTGCTTCCCAAATCTGTGTGCACAATCAGATATTGTATGTACATTAGTATAGATTGCTGAAGTGATAGGTTTAGAGGTTTGGACTTGTGTAATGGCGTGTTCTTCACCATTAGGACACTGGCTACCAACACAGCTACAGGCGCGGTGGAGGCAATACAGGACAAAGGCACAATAATAGTGGCAAGTTCACTTCATTCTTCTGGCTTGATACAAAACACAATCTCTGATTGGTTGGGTATTTTAGGGGGCTTAGTTAACTGGCTTTTGATTGGTCATCCGCAACAGGTTGGAGTGACTCCTCCCAGGTGAGCAGCCCAGACAGGGAGGGCAACTACTCCCTGGTGGACTCCGCCCACGGCGACTCGCTGCAGGGTGTTGGCATGGACCTCACCCCCCAGGTGACCCCTCATGCCCCCCACACCCTGATGCACGTACCCATGTACCCGCTCCCCCAGCATCCCCAGCTCCTCCGCGTGGCCTTCACAGCAGCCCGCACAGCCAACTACACCCCGGGCACCCTGGACCAGCCCATCGCCTTTGACCAGCTCCACAGCAACCTGGGGGAAATGTTCAACACCAACGTGGGTCGTTTCACCTGCCCAGCCAACGGCACCTACGTCTTCCTCTTCCACATCCTCAAGCTGGCGGTCAACGTGCCGCTCTACGTCAACCTGATGCGCAACGACGAGGTGATGGTGTCTGCGTACGCCAACGACGGGGCTCCGGACCACGAGACGGCCAGCAACCACTCCATCCTGCAGCTGTACCAAGGAGACCAGGTGTGGCTGCGGCTGCACCGCGGCTCCATCTATGGCAGCAGCTGGAAGTACAGCACATTCTCTGGCTTCCTGCTCTACCAGGACTGAGCTATTGGGGCCTCTTGAGCCAACATGGAGGATACAGGTGGAGGAGAGAATATTGCTTTGCACTAAAAAGGAGAAACTGACATTTTCCATTTCATGTGGCAGACTGCATACCCACCCAGTGCTGGGTTCATTGCCTACCCCAGTCCTGGAGTGTATGGGGTGTGTTCATTGTTCAAACCTTTCAGGGTCACCCTTTTGTTTACCCTGTAAATTGCAACCACTAACTACTTCCGGGTCACTAAGGGGCAGAGGGGAAGACTTCCTGCTGGCTTGACCTTTCATGACCCATAATGTGAGGATTTTCCCATTATTGTTTGGATTTTGGTTGTGGTGCTTAGAGACTGACACTCCATTTTCTGACTAAAACTGTTAGGTTGTGAATAGCTGCCTCTACTATACACTACTGCTGCTGTATTGGGTGTCACACTTTTAGTTCTAGTAGCAGGTCCGCTTCAGTTACAATGTGTCAGGTCTCTGAGACCTTAAATGAAATGTTATGAATTGGTGGCTTTTTGTTTGTTTTCTGAATGACTGAGTAAATTCATTGAATGGCTAATGTATGGTTGGTGAAATATGAATTATGATGGACTGTACTTGACAATGCTAAGCACTTTAAATGCATTCTGTGCTACCTTGCTGTGTGGGGTGATCTGGGTGAAATGTTTGGGTGGGGGGGGTATGGTGTCTGATTCTGAACACTAAAGGCCATATTGCCTATGGAGATGTGATCCCTCAATGTGCCTGAATAAAACATGTTTCAGCAGTTGAACAGAGTTGTCTTCTGTTTTTGCATGGCACTACCTCTTTCTTCACTTGTAGTGGTTGGTCCATCCAACCAATAGCAATAGGCTATGCCTACTAAAATCTGTAAAGTCTTCCATAACAAGCCTTGGGTATCAAATCCAAAATCACTACTTAACCGGAAGTCAGTTTATGCTGAGGGTGACAGACAGGCTTTAAGAGATGTACAACGTGAGATCAAAAGACAGATACTGGTGGACAAGGAGGCATACAAGCAAAGGGTGGAGGGGACCCTCTCCTCAGGAAACTCAAGGCTGGCCTGGCAAGGGATTAAATCCATGGCTAGTGCCCCCCCCCCACAAAGGCAGGGAGAGACAGTGCTGACCTTAGGAGACATGAGGGCCAGAACATGCCTAATGAACTAAATGTTTTCTTCAGATTTGAATTGGACAACTTTGTCAGAGGTAAAACAAATTGAAGCATTACAAATGTTTTTAGGTTTGTTAAACAGACTGTTTTGAAGTTCAGGGGATGTAACACACAAAAGCCCAGGCCCAGACAAAGTAAGTGGGCATGTGTTAAAGCACTGTGCTGAACAATTGGCTGGTGTTATTACAGACATTTTCCAATCCTCACTCGACCTGCAACACGTGCCAGTATTGTGGAAAAACTCTAATTATACCAATTCCTAAAGCATCTAATCCCTCTGTGCTGAATGACTACCGCCCTGTTGCCTTGACATCCTTAGTAATGAAATGCCTTAAATTGTGAAGTCATATTCTCAGCGTCACCCAGAAGCTCCTCGACCCATTTCAGTTTGCCTATAAGCCCAGCAGAGGAGTTGATGCCATTCTTACTCTCCTCAATATGGTCTACAGACATCTAGAGGGTGCCAAATCCCGTGTTTATTTGACCTTTAACTAGGCAGGTCAGTTAAAAACAAATTGTTATTTCAATGATGGCCTAGGAACAGTGGGTTAACTGCCTTGTTCAGGGGCAGAACGACAAATTTTTACCTCGTCAGCTCGGGGATTCGATCTTGCGACCTTACGGTTACTAGTCCAACGCTCTAACCACTAGGCTACCTGCCACCCCCATGTCAGGGTTTTGTTTGACTTTTCTTTTGCCTTCAACACAATCCAGCCTTACATTCTGGCAGAGACTCATTCGGGACTTCTCCTTAGATGGGGGGCTGGTTTTGTGGCTGTTGGACATCCTGAGTCAACGGTCACAGCGGGTCGGACATACGCAACACCAACACAGGCTCTCCTCAGGGATGTGTTTTGTCCCCACTCCTATACATCTTGTACATTAATAGTTGTACTAGTTACCATCCTGACAGACACCTCGTTATGTTCGCTGATGACACTGCCTTGATCAGCCTGTTGCACGATGACGAGGCACACCATGGCCCGGTCCTAAATGAGTGGTGTGACGAATCAAATCAAATGTATTTATATAGCCCTTTGTACATCAGCTGATATCTCAAAGTGCTGTACAGAAACCCAGCCTAAAACCCCAAACAGCAAGCAATGCAGGTGTAGAAGCACAGTGGTTAGGAAAATCTCCCTAGAAAGGCCAAAACCTAGGAAGAAACCTAGAGAGGAACCAGGCTATGAGGGGTGGCCAGTCCTCTTCTGGCTGTGCCGGGTGGAGATTATAACAGAACATGGCCAAGATGTTCATAAATAACCAGCATGGTCAAATAATAATAATCACAGTAGTTGTCGAGGGTGCAGCAAGTCAGCACCTCAGCAGTAAATGTCAGTTGACTTTTCATAGCCGATCATTGAGAGTATCTCTACCGCTCCTGCGGTCTCTAGAGAGTTGAAAACAGCAGGTCTGGGACAGGTAGCACGTCCGGAATCACACTTGGTCCTCAATACCAATAAGACCAAAGAGTAGAGGTCGACCAATTAATCGGAATGGACGATTAATTAGGGCCGATTTCAAGTTTTCATAATCGGAAATCGGTAATTTTGGATGCCGATTTTGCCGTTTTTTAATTAAAAAATGTACACCTAGGCAAGTCAGTTAAGAACACATTCTTATTTTCAATGACGGCCTAGGAACGGTGGGTTAACTGCCTTGTTCATGGGCAGAACGACAGATTTTTACCTTGTCAGCTCAGGGATTCAATCTTGCAACCTTACGGTTAACTAGTCCAACGCTCTAACCACCTGCCTCACGAGGAGCCCGCCTGTTACGCGAATGCAGTAAGAAGCCAAGGTAAGTTGCTAGCTAGCATTAAACTTATCTTATAAAAAACAATCAATTAATCATAATCACTAGTTATAACTACACATGGTTGATCATATTACTAGTTTATCTAGCGTGTCCTGCGTTGCATAAAATCGATGCAGTGCGCATTTGCGGAAAAGGACTGTCGTTGCTCCGACGTGTACCTAACCATAAACATCAATGCCTTTCTTAAAATCAATACACAGAAGTATATATTTTTAAACCTGCATATTTAGCTAAAAGAAATCCAGGGTGGCAGGCAATATTAACCAGGTGAAATTGTGTCACTTCTCTTGCGTTCATTGCACGCAGAGTCAGGGTATATGCAACAGTTTGGGCCGCCTGGCTCATTGCGAACTAATTTGCCAGAATTTTAAGTAATTATGACATATCATTGAAGGTTGTGCAATGTAACAGGAATATTTAGACTTATGGATGAGACCCGTTAGATAAAATACGGAACGGTTCCGTATTTCATTGAAAGAATAAACGTCTTGTTTTCGAGATGATAGTTTCCGGATTCGACCATATTAATGACATAAGGCTCGTATTTCTGTGTGTTATTATGTTATAATTAAGTCTATGATTTGATAGATCAGTCTGACTGAGCGATGGTAGGCACCAGCAGGCTCGTAAGCATTCATTCAAACAGCACTTGCGTTTTGCCAGCAGCTCTTCGCAATGCTTCAAGCATTGCGCTGTTTATGACTTCAAGCCTATCAACTCCCGAGATTAGGCTGGTGTAACCGATGTGAAATGGCGAGCTAGTTAGCGGGGTGCGCGCTAATAGTGTTTCAAACGTCACTCGCTCTGAGACTTGGAGTAGTTGTTCCCCTTGCTCTGCATGGGTAACGCTGCTTCGAGGGGGGCTGTTGTCGATGTGTTCCTGGTTCGAGCCCAGGTAGCGACGAGGAGAGGGATGGAAGCTATACTGTTACACTGGCAATGCTAAAGTGCCTATAAGAACATCCAATAGTCAAAGGTATATGAAATACAAATCGTATAGAGAGAAATAGTCCTATAATTCCTATAATAACTACAACCTAAAACTTCTTACCTGGGAATATTGAAGACTCATGTTAAAAGGAACCACCAGCTTTCAAATGTTCTCATGTTCTGAGCAAGGAACTGAAACTTTAGCTTTCTTACATAGCACATATTGCACTTTTACTTTCTTCTCCACCACTTTGTTTTTGCATTATTTAAACCAAATTGAACATGTTTCATTATTTATTTGAGGCTAAATTGATTTTATTGATGTATTATATTAAGTTAAAATAAGTGTTCATTCAGTATTGTTGTAATTGTCATTATTACAAATACATTTTTTAAAAATCGTCCGATTAATCGGTATCGGCTTTTTTGGTCCTCCAATAATCGGTATCGGTATCGGCATTGAAAAATCATAATCGGTCGACCTCTACCAAAGAGGTGTGCGTAGACTTCAGGAAGAGTACAACAAATACCTCTGCAACATCTATCAGAGGTCAGAACAAATATCTGGGTGTCCTCTTGGACAATAAGCTTCCGTGGAGTAAATGTACAGACCTGATCTACAAAAAGAGTCAACCGAGACTGTACTTTCTCAAAAAGCTGGCATCTTTTAATGTTAATTGTACTGTACTGACTCTGTTTTACAAATCCTTCATTGAGAGTATTTTAACTTTTTGTATTATTTGTTGGTTTGGCAATGCCACTGTCAGCCAGAGAAATATGCTGAGAAGGATTATCACCACAGCAAGCAAGGTACTTGCCTGGATAAGATCTTTAAGGTCAGGGCCCTCCGCAAGGCTCACAAAATCATTTTAGACCCAAACCACCCCCTGTACCCGGACTTTGAACTACTCCCCTCTGGGCGCAGGTATAGGGCACCCCTCGGCAGGAAAAACAGAACTAGACAATCATTTGTACCAGATGTGATATCCCTCCTAAATGGCTTGGGCTAATGTTCCTATTGACCCAGTAAGGCCAGCAGGCTAGTCTCTTTTAATTGTTATGTAACTGTTATGAATGTTGTATTGTCAATTTGTTTTGTATTTAAACGCCACTTTAAACGTGTACATGACACTGCAACAACATTTCCCCACAGGGACAATAAAGTCAGTAAAGTAAAAGTAAAGAAAAGATGGCATTTTATCTCAATTGTTAAATGCATTTTAGATGCTGTACAGTTCTACTCAACGACAATCATCTTCTTGAAATGTATAGTCCATGCGGAAAGGCAAGTGTATTTATTTTTCCAAAGGATGTATTGTCATCTCTGCATGGTTTGTCACGTTTGTCAAATTCTATCACTCCTTGCATTAGCACCTCAGCCTACAGATTACAGTGAATTTATTGCTGTCTAAGAGTAGTTGGCTATTCCTACAGGTATAATTACACCGTTAAACTAATGTAACAAGTGTGTAACATCACTAGCATATCCCTTGTACGTTAAAAGTACAATAGCTTTGGTGAACTCTTGCAGTACTTCAGAGGAAGTGGTCAAGCGACAGGGATAACTGGTCCCAAAATCTGTCTTCTGCAGCAGATGGCTTTTTGAAATTTTATGCTCACCAAAGCAAGGAGTTTTTGTATGGAGGTCAATGAGTGTCAAATTTGGAGTTGTGCCTGGTCACACACGTATCTGCCCTCTCATTGGCTAGAATGGTCCCACGTGATCTCGACGCCTCTCGACTACCTTCCATTTTTGAAGACATTTCTTTCCATTGTTAGAGCGGCCACTTGAGTATCTGGTTAATATAATGGATAATCTGTGCTTCAATAGACTTTCTTCATACTTGTGTTGTCTTATTTCAGTGCATTTATATGGTGTTGAGCACATTACATTGCAGTGTATTTGTAATACTAAATCACATTTTATAGGGTATGAATAACATGTGACATTGACACACTTCTGTTGTACTTTCTACTTGAATAGCTTTCTGTGTCACAATACATTTGAATAGTGTATAGAGTATATGTCAAATGCTGGTTGTGTTCCCCTGCTCAGACATTGATGCATTCCAGACTAAGGAAATAACCTCTAACATCATTTTGGGCAGTTAAATGTAACAAAACATAAAATGCAATCTGTTTTTTAACACTATAGTTTGTTTACTAGCATTATCGCTGTACTTTTAGTTCGTGGTTGACGCAACTTGTTGGCCATTAGCTAATCTGCGTTTCTCAATGAGTTCAAAGCACACGAACGCATCCAACTGGTATTTACGACTTCACAACCGGTAATTACCGCCTTCCCACTTGGTTTAATAAACGCTGCATAACATGTTGGTCGTGTTCCCCTGCTTAGACGTTGCATGCATCAACCAATGATTGCGCGACGCATCATTGACTGTGCCATCGACTGACAGATTGCTGTAACATATGCGGTTAGCTGATACGTAAAATACCTATCCAGATGTTGTAAGATCTGGCATGCGTCAGCAACATCTGGGCAGAGGAACGTGCCCAAAATGTGGCACGCTGGCACATAAAATACCTATACAGGCATTGAAAGATCTGCCAGTCGTCAGCAAAGTCTAAGCAGAGTGTGGTAGGAGAATCAGAATTAGCTAATTAACATGGATAATTAAAATGTCTAATCTGCTGAATATGCTTATATGATTTAACTGTTGAAATCTTGTTGTCAGAATGTCTCCCTTCAGACTCTGGTGTTGGCAGCTGCACGTCCTCCCTCATACGGGCCTCAGTCACCTGGGGCCCAGAAAGGGGAGAAGTCAGGTCATTCTATCACATGTCCCTGTTGCTATGCAGAATATTAGAAAGAGAATAGGGCAAAGGAGGTCAGAAGGGAACATTGTTTCTATAGGTGAATGTGTATCTAATATGAACCATGTGAAGGTATGGTGTGAGTAATGGGGAACCAATCACTTGTCTCCACAATGTCTGTGCGTCAGTCACCCCCTCCTTGGGCCTTGGGGGAGATTATCCTCTCTCCTGGTTTCTTTGTTAGCAAGGTGGAGACTAAGTAATGAAATAGGTATTTTTGAGTTCTTAGTACTGAACAAAACAACAAGTTCTATGTACTGGAGGCCAAGTGCTGGCACAGGATGTGTGGGGTTGGTGTTTGGAACCATTGTACGTCACCTCTGAGGTTACACCTATCTCGAGATGGTATATAACCCAGAGGCTCACTCCACTCAGTGGGCTCTCACATCATTCACTTTGTAGGTGGTGTGACCAGCTCCCTTATCGATGCGTTTTTAATAAAGTTAATATCTTGATTGGTGATTGACCTTGTCTCTCCTCATTATTGATTAAAATATCCACTACAAGAGATATGTGCCCGTTGCATGCATCAACTAATGGTTGCATGCCATGTCATCAACTATGCCGTCGGGCACCAGATTGCTGTAACATATGTGGTTAGCTGATATGTAAAATACCTATCTAGGCGTTGTAAGATCTGGCATGCGTCAGCAATGTCTGAGCGGGGGAACACGGCCAAGTACTGCAGAAAAATCTCACTTACTCCCTACCCTGGAGGGGAGCCTGTTCCTTATTGGCCACCACACACCATCAAAAACCAATAACAACCACCTGGAAAGAGGCAGGCCATTCCTATAAAAGGTTTCTCACCTGCATTTATTATCCCTCTTTCCACAAAAAAACTAGTTCAACAGAGTCCTACAGAGTGTATACTGTAGAACGTAAGTAATGTATTATTGTGTCAATGTTAGGTCAATGTTAAGTATATCCCTATTGTAAATGTATATATTGTTTTAAACAGAACCTCACCTAGCAGACACTAGCTAGCCCTCCAACCCGGCCTTGCAAAATTGGCTTGAGCAAGATGAAAGGCTAGCCAGCCAGGTAAATTAGCCCCTAGCTCTTGGATAACTATTCTCAATATGAAGTGTCCCAGTTCAGTTATTGTTTCCCTGGAGCAGGTCTTCTGGGGCCCTGGACATCGCAGGGGGGCAAGCCTACAGCAAATGGGAAGGCGTGGAGATGGCTGCTAAGATCAATGCTATGCTGATGGCCAAGCGGAAAACTGATGGTTCCTCTGCAACTACCTGATAAGTTAGTTGCAGAGGGAAAACTAACTTTCCCTTCCTCTGTCCTGGTCCTGAGGAACCACTGCCCAGGCTTTTTAACCAGCCCTAAGGGTCAATTATCCATTGAGACTCAAACGCCAGACTAGATTTTGTTCATACTTGTATTTGAAAACTATAATTATTGTCAAGTACAACACAGTGTACAAAACATTAGGAACACCTTCCTACTATTGAGTTGCACCCTCTTTTGCCCTCAGAACAGCCTCAATTCGTCAGGGCATGGACTACAAGGTGTCAAAAGCATTCCACAGGGATTCTGGCCCATGTTGACTCCAATGCTGGCTGGATGTCCTTTGGGTGCTAACCCATTCTTGATACACACAGGAAACTGCTGAGCGTGAAAAACCCAGCAAGTTGCAGTTCTCCACACATACACAAACCGGTGCACCTGGCACCAACCATACCCCATTCAAAGGCTCTTAAATACCCTCTGAATGGCACACATACACAATCCATGTATCAATGCTTAGAAATCTACCTTTAACCTGTTTCCTACCCTTCATCTACACTGATAGAATCAGTGATCAATCAGGGATCATAGCTTTCACTTGGTCAGCCTGTCATGGAAAGAACATGTTCCTAATGTGTTGTACACTCAGTGTACAGTATGTAGCCAAGTCCCATTGCTGGTGGTAATAGCTGAGGTCAGTTGACACCATGAGACCCTCACTTATACCACCTCCTATAGTAAAACAGCAGAGTGAACAACCCAGACACACCAGGGTTACTGCTGCTGCTCAAACGCTTCTCTCGGCAGCCAGTCTCTAACGCAGTGCTGTTCCTGGGGACTGTACAGGCTTTTGTTCCAGCCCAGTACTAACAAACATGACTCAACCGATCAGAGGCTTTAGTAGCCCACTGGGCAAGAACTAAAGCCTGGACATTTTCCCTGGAGTGTCTAACACTGTAACTGCATGATATTGTATGACCATGATATAAGATCTTTAGTGTATGTATACTGAACAAAAATATAAACTCAACATGCAATGATTTTACTGAGTTACAGTTCATATAAGGAAATCAGTCAATTTAAATAAATGAATTATGAAGTAATCTTTGGATTTCACATGACTGCACAGGGGTGCAGCCATGTGTGGGCCTGCAAGGGCATAGGCCCACCCATTTGGCAGCTAGGCCCACCCACTGGGGAGCCAGTCCCAGCTAATCAGAATGAGTTTTTCCCCACAAAGGGGCTTTATTACTGAAATAAATTCTCCTCAGTTTCATCAGCTGTCCGGGTGCCTGGTCACAAACTGTGACAACCCTCCCACTCTGTCTGCCGAATTCTTTCTCTCTGCTCTTGTTTTCCTTCAAAGCATGTCGGTGGGCGGAGCCAGGAGGGTCGTCAGCTAAATGGGACACACATGGGCTCGGGTGTGTCCTGGGGATAAATAGACCCCCCCATTCATTGAGGAGACTCTCTCCATGCAGAAACACTGTTGGATTTTGTTTGTTTCGTTGGCAGCTTGCAACACCCATCATTATCACATCTATGCATGCAACCACTCACTTACGCACCATTGTTACTTGTTTATAGTTTACTTTAGTTAATAAATATATTTTTGTTACTCCTTGATCTTCACTTTGTCTCCATTTTTGTTACGAGCCAGTTTGTGACGTGGGGGCTCATCCGGGATCATAAGGTGTGTTCTTAAACATTTTGGTGGATAGTATTTTGTTGCATTTTGATGGGTTAATGCTATTTGGGATGTGCTTTGGTTGATATTCACTGCCTAGTCATAAGTCTTCGGTATAGTGCCTTAGAGACGTATCAGTGTTTTTGGTTGTCCGGTGATATCCATACAACACACCGTTTTGATGACCGGTAGACCCAGTACTAGTGTTATTAAGCTAACTGGTGTGAGTCATTTTGTTTGTGAGAAAATGTGGAGTTAAACTCTGTAGGTGTTTTGTTTCTTTTGTGACAGCTTTTTTGAATTGCGTCGTTTGGTTGGCCTCGTGTCGGCAGTTTTTTTAAATTTATTTTTCCTTTTTTTTTTTTTTACCACTGGTGGATAGTTGGTGGTCTGCGTTTGGAGAGTATCGTTGGTTAGTTTCCAGGCCTCTGCCTACGCTGGAAACTCTTGTACCAACAGCAAGTAGAGCATGGGTCTGAGTAGGTGAGTACAATCTGCTGTGTACCTCAGTGGGAGATTTGGTTAGGATAATGTCATTTGTTACCCGGAGCTATAGCCTGTCTTTTCCCCTGTTAGGCGTGTTCTACTTTGGAATATGTTGGGCATGGTTATTGTTTTGTTGGTGTGGTGTCCTGGGGTCCTTGGTGGTCCCTGGTTTGATGGGGGTGATGACCCTCCCACTCTGACAATCTCTTTGCTCTTACTTTGTCTTAATAGGATGTCGGTGGGTGGAGCTGGGAGGGTTGTCAGCTAAATGGGACACACATGGGCTCGGCTGTGTCCTGGGGATGAGTACACCTTCCCCCATTCATTGACTCACCACGGCCATGTAGACACACCGTTGGATTTTGGTTGTGGCTGTTTTTTTTTGCTTTGGCACCGCAACACCCCTCATCACATTTATGCACGTAACCACTCACACTTCACACACCATTGTTACTTCTTTACATTAGTTAAAAAATATTTGTTCCTTGATATTTGTTCCTTGATCTCCATGTATCCCTTTTTGTTACGGTCTATGAGCCGGTTCGTGACAGACATCCCGCAGGTGAAGAAGCTGGATGGAGGGCCTGGGCTGGCGAGGTTACACATGGTCTGTGGTTGAGGATCGTTGGATGTACTGCAAATTCTCTAAAATTGTTGGAGGCAGTTTATGGTAGAGAAAAGAAAATTGCATTCTCTGGCAACAGCTCTGGTGGACATTCCTAGAGTCAGCGTGACAATTGCATGCTCCCTCAACTTGAGGCATCTGTGGCATTGTGTTGTGACAACTGCACATTTTAGTGGCCTTTTATTGTCCCCAGCACAAGGTGCCCCTGTGTAATGATCATGCTGTTTAATCAGCTTCTTGTAAACCACACCTGCCAGGTGGATGGATTTTCTTGGCAAAAGAGAAATGCTCACTAACGGGTATGTAAACAAATTAAGATACATTTTAATTAACTGTTCAGCAGACTTATGGCTTAGGGGTAGAAGCTGTTAAGGTGCCTTTTGGTTCCAGACTTTGCGCTCTGGTACTGCTTGCCGTGCAGCAGCAGAGAGAAGTCTGACAACAGTATCCTCACTGGAATAGAATAATTATCAACCTTTGAAAGCAGCATTAATGATGAGATTCTGATTTTAATCACTGATCTGATTAGCTTGAAAACAATAAGTTGGGAACTTGGAAACCAACAGTTATATTAAACTAACTTTGTTGGTTTCCCTGTCTTATCTTTTTGGATGTTTTATTTATATTATGCACTTGGATATTATTCAGTAATGAAAAGTGACTTACAAATAATTTGAACCATTTGTCACTAAAGCAAAAGCCTCAAGGTTCCAGATAAACCTAGAGGTCAAACAGGGAAATGGTTCCAATTCATTTTTCCCATAGGGGATTTTAGGAACACTTAAAATAAGAGCTGTGTTTCGTGTAGGCCAACCCTGGTGTGACATTTTGATAACCATGTAAATCTCTCTCGGACAAGGAGACTTAATATATATTCGTCATCCAACCTGTTCATGTCTGTACAATCTGGGTGTTTCACACTTCAGGACTCCTTTACATTTATGCTTTTGTGTAAAAAAAAAAAAAAGTTTTGATAAATTGTAATATGAGTTATATTCTGATATCTCATTTTAACCAACATTCTTTGTGCCAAGTACAGTGATAACCCTCCTACATTTGACATTTTAGTCATTTGGATGCTCTTATCAAGAGTAAAGTTTCTTGCTCAAGTGCACATCGACAGATTTTTCACCTAGTCGGCTCGGGGAGTCAAACCAGCAACTTTTCAGTTACTGGCCCCTCTCTCTCAATGGGGGTCCAATGGACTACCTGGAGAGGCCCATCCTGACTATCTTACAGTACACATGTAGGCTATGCAGCTCAGCCTCAGAACAGCTGTGTTCTCCAGGGTTTTTTGCTCACCAACTACTGAATACTCTAATAAACTCATCCATGTCCGGGAACTTGGCTCTCCTTGACTCAACGCTGGGTGGGAGAACTACTTTGGCCGGGGTAGGCCGTCATTGTAAATAAGAATTTGTTCTTAACTGACTTGCCTATTTAAGGTTTAAAATGTTTTTTAAAAATAGTGTCAAGGACTGGATAGAAGATATCCTTATCTTGCTCATTCCTACGCTTATCAAAAGTGGCTGTGACTAGTCTTCTGTTGCCTTCTGTCACCTTGTCAATGCTGAGATTGCACTGTTGCGCAATATAGATGACCTTTCTCCTTAGCTCCGCAAAATAACTACTCTCTAGTGCTGAAATGTATACTGACGTGCTTAGATAGTCCACAGCTCTAGCTAGATCAAGTAAAGGTGACGAAAGCATGTCAGAAATACATTTGGTGTCACCCAGCACTTTCCTAAATGTCGCTAGGAGCCCAATAAAGGTTATGTCAATCTGGTTAAGTAGGCCCTGTGCCTTCCAGACCTGTTCTCATTGCCTACATCCTCAAGGACATGGAACACCGCAGCTAGTCTGTCCATCAGATTGAGGCAGGCATTGTGCCTGCATGTCCATCTGGTGTCACTGAGCTTCTGTATGTATAGCCATTCAAGTAAATTTGTATAATAACAAGAGCTACAAATACTCAGGTTAGCTAAAATGGGAGTTTAAACTTTTATAAAATAAAAAGTCTTGAACTTTTATAAAATATTTTGCAGTGACTTTCGCTCAATTAAATGTCCTTAACCATTTGACCTAAACAAAGCTACATTTGATAGCATTATATTCTGTAATGTTACTGGGAGAACCACCACAGAAATTAGCAAGCTAGCTTGCAAACTAGCCTCGTAGTTTGTCTGACAAAGTTAGCTAGCTAGCTCGTTAGCTAGCCCTACAGCATAATTTAGTTGGATTTCGCCTACTCTATGCCAGGTCCATATTATTTTTAAAAAGCAGCATTTATTTTCAACGGGTGAACCAGAACAAATGCACAGTATTTTCCAATTGGCGGCAGGTAGCCTAGCAATGAACAACTTTGGACCCGTAAAGGTGGAAAAATCTGCCCAGTTAACCCCCAACAACAACTACTCCCCGGGCGCCGTTGACGTCAATTGAAGGCAGGCCCCCGCACCTCTCTGATTCAGAGGGGTTGGGTTAAATGCGGAAGACACATTTCTGTTATGTATTTAGTTGTGCAACCCCTCCAGCTTAAATATAAATCATATGAACATAAGGTTGCTGGAGCTTGACAGGGTTTCCATCTTCCCCAAGCCCTAGAGCTTATCTGGGAGTTTCTCTTTTAGTTGGAGTTAGTTCCATCATAGGCCATATTCAACCTTTTTACCACAGTCTAATCACGTCAACGTGTAAGGTCCAGCGTTTTACCAGGTTAGGCTACCAGATCAGGGAAAAACTAAAGGCCACAGGAAAAATAATTTGCTTCACCACTGGGACCTGTGGTGTGCCACCTCTGCTCTGTATGGTTACAATTAATTCTGCCTGTTACCCTCTCAGAAATGCCCAGTTCGCAGTGTGTAGGCTAGGCTTACAGGGCGCAAAAAGCCTGTGTCCAACGCATATCTCCTGGGTTCTGGTTGAGAGATGCAATGCTCAACTGACTGGAACAATTTCGAAGTTGTCTAGCCAAAATCAATTCAAGTAGCCTATAAAGGTTGTGTTGCTATATAGATTACATAGCCTCCAGACAGGATGATATGAGGTATATTGTCATTTCAGTAAGTTACTCCAATGACTGTATATATGAATGGTGACACCAATCATTCCTATGAAGCCTTAAAAGCACATTGAACCAATAGCTACCCAGACTATCTGCATTGACCCTTTTTGCACTATTTTTTAAACTGTTCACATACACTGCTCTTACTGTTTACCTATCCTTTTGCCTAGTCACTTTATCCCTTCCAGTGCATTCGGAAAGTATTCAGACCCCTTCACTTTTTCTTAAGTTGCAGCCTTATTCTAAAATTGATTCCATTTCCTCACCATGTGGAACATTTCTGGGATCTTTTATTTCAGCTCATGAAACATGGGACCAACACTTTACATGTTGCGTTTCATATTTTTGTTCATTGTATGTAGCCTTAGAAATAAGGTTTATGAAATCAGTAACATTAATATATTGGCCATCTGAGTCTCACTATAATAATCTGTTTGACACAGCAGTAGCAATAGCGGGATATAACATCTCGAGAGCAGACAGGAATGCCTATGGTTGAGTTGTGCATTTTCAGAGTCATATTCTTGTGAAGTTTAGAGGATCTCATGTCTAATGCTGTTGAAGTGTTGTGGTTGCACGTTCACCTGCCTCATCTAAAGCCTCTTCCTTAGGGTGCTGCTAGAGGCCACCAAGTGATAACTAGCAATAGTTGATCATGCAAAGGATGACCTGAATATAGACTGGTTTTCATCATACTGTCTTCTCAAGATAACTGCTCACTGTAACCAGCAGTGCCTGTAATCTGGTTCAGGTTATCAATCAACCTATGAGGGTGTTTAAAAACGGTACAGAAACTATATAAATCGACGTGTATTGATCCCATTTTGACCAATGCTGCATAACCCTCTAAAGTTGTATCCAGACCCTTTGGCTGTACAGATCTAGAAAAGCCAAAGGTTGGGTCTAAAATGGTGTGAGATCATACAAAACGTTTTGTACTGATTCCTATGTTGGAGATACAACATATTTGTGGTGTAATGAGGAGCATCCCAGACACTTCACTTGATGCAGTTTATTCCAGTTATTGATAAGCTTGTCCCTAATAAGAAACTGACTGTTAGAACGTAAAGCCCTGTGGATTGATAAGGAATTTAAAAGCTGTCTGGTTGAGGGACGAGGCAAAAAGTGATAGATAAGTCTGGCTGTACATCTGATTGGCAAACTTACTGTATTGATACTGTATAAATTATGACAAAACAAAAAAAATTGTATTAAGCGAAGAAAAATTACAAGATATGATAGAAAAAAGCTTTCAAATACTTTAAATTAAATTATGGACAGACTAATTCAACTATTTTGCATCGAATCAGATTGCTCATTTATCACAACCGTTTGATGGTGCCAATTACTATTTCATTGGCAAACGTAGTCATGAAATGACAACAACAAACTTTGTGTCATTCTATTCATTCATGAAATACCTTATGAAAGAAAAACATTGTAATTTAAAATTCTGTAAAGTTAGGTTGGGTGAGGAGGAAAAATGTATTGTCCATAAATGAGAAACCCCTGGTTTTGACATTTATTTATTTTTTAATATTTTATTTTTGCATTTTCCAATTAACAACATTCAAGACAAAAGTGAAAAGATATTAGACAACAATAGGACAAAGTGACAGTAACAGACGAGCGTAACAAAAATAACAAATTATAATTATATATACAAACATACAATAAAAAAAATTATGAGACATTGGATCATATGGTCACATGCCGTAGGCTACATATTATACATTACGTGTGAAACATTATATAAGGATAATATAGAGATTCATTCAATGTGATGTGGGAGGAGATTCTCCATATAGTCAATAAAAGGTTGCCAAATTCTGTAAAATGTCTAACTTATTCCTCAAGCAGTAAGTAATTTTCTCCAGTGGGATACAACTAACTTCTGATAGCCACATTGCAACTGGCAGGGAGGAATCCAATTTCCATTTCAAGGCAATACATTTCTTGGCAATCGCTAGCAATATTTCTGTTAGCTTTATAGTATGGCTTTGCCTAAGATTGGTGTTAGTAAAGTTGCCCAGTAGACAGACCTCCGGGTCTAAAGGGAATGCAACCCCGTGAATTGAGGATATGGTATCGCATACCCCCTGCCAGAAACCGTGTAGTTTTGAACACTGCTAAGTGGAATGGAGGAATGTTCCTTCATCTGAGCCACATCTAAAACATAGGGAGGAGATATCAGGGTTGAACTTGTGCAGTCTAGATGGGGTGATATAGAGCTGATGGAGGAAATTAAACTGGATCAGTCTGTATCTGGAGTTCAGTGTGGATGTAACACCATCCCTGCATAGGTCACTCCATAGACCCTCATCAAGATCAATACCCAGATCTTTTCCCCATCTAAGTCGGGGTTAATCTAGCCCAGGCAGTGTTAGTCCTGACATAATAGCATCGTAAACACGGGAAATGGTCTTGAACAGTGGTTGATCTGCGTGGCAGAGTTGTTCAATAGGTGACATCTTAGGTAGGTTCCATTGTCCCTTGAGAGACACCATAATAAAGTTTCGTAGAATTAGGCCACCGCCTGTGGCAGCAGATTGACGAGGGCGGCCTTTTCTGAGCTAAACTGACCAAGACTCACCAACCTCACATAATTCTGACCAAAAACAATCTCTCAACCAGTGGCATATGGGCTTTTTAGGTGATTTCTGATGCCGCCCTTTAATAAGCAGTGCCCACTTTGCGGGGATGCCAAATATTTTGCTTGTCCATTCCCAGCGCACCTCTCCAGAGACGCATCTCTGCAGCGCTCCACCAACATGCCGTCCAAAAAATGTACATAAATCATGTAGCAGATATAGGATATGGAAAAAAGTATGTGGCCTTTTCTGTAGCCTACAGGCTGGATTTAAAATGTATGACAATTTAATGAGACGGACACTTTTTACATCATGAAGCTTTCTCCGATCAAATAGCCTAACCTAAATGGCCCTCAATCAAAAATTCAAAAAAATGCGCTGTCATGTTAATTAACGTATCCTAAAAATACGACGGGTCAAAGTAAAATGTACAATCCCTGTTGTCCAGGAGTTTTACTCCATTGGCATGATTAGTGGTTTCAAGTTTGCGCCGTAAATTTGACAAGCTGATCATAATGAAAAAGAAAATACTATTGCATTTTCCGCTGAGTAAACACATTGCAAATAGGCTTGCGATAATGTTGGGTAGCTGATATTCAGAGCTTACATAGTCAAATTGATTAGTCACGGCAATCAGGACTAATAAAGCCAATGCAATAGCCTGTTTTACAAACTGTGGACCTACCACGTGGGTGTGCATTCATAAAATTCCATTGTTAGCCGACATTGTAGGCTACACCCCAGTAAGCACGAGCAAACATCTTTGTTTGGTCCTGTCCGGACATAGTTTTTATGTTTTGCAAACTGTATGCTTACCACATAGATGAGCATTCATTAAAGGCGACACTCTCGTCTACACCTCAGTAAACACGGACCGACGCTGATGCCTTTTGGAAGTCTTTTTTCGGGCAGTTCCGGGAATGGCCTTGACTTCTACATCAACTGAACATTGGTTCAGCTTTGGTCCGGAAGTACCAAAAACCAATCATAGACGTCTATGTTTGGCTCAGATTTGGTGCTGTCCAGGCCGGCCTTGATTTCAACATCCACGGATAATTTTGAACCAATCATAGCCTTGATGTCTATAAATGACTTATTTTCAACTTTCATTCAGAACCAAAAATGTGCCTTATTTCAACATCTGGAAAATACATATTTTCAAGGACCCCAGGCTGTCACAACCAGCCGTGACCTGCCGTGGGAGTAGCAGCAGTGAGACAAGATCGTAATTGGATATCACAAAATTGGGGGGGAAAAGAGGGGGGGGAAGAAAAAAAAATATATATATACACACAATAAAAGATTGTGGGAGCTGTACTGTTAAATTTCAGTGCAACCTTTTGATATTATTGACCACAACGTGTTGAAAAATACTTATGACATTTCAACCTCTGCCATATCATAGATTCAGAGCCATCTATCTAATAGATCAGAGGGTTCTCTAATGGATGCATTGCTAGTGTTAAACATGTAAAGTGTGGTGTGTCCTCTATTCTTTTCTATTTCTTACTAATGACCTGCCACTGGCATTAAACAAAGCCTGTGTGTCTATGTATGCTGATGATTCAACCCTATACGCTCAGCATCCACAGTTAGTGAAATCACTACAACCCTAAACAAAGAGTTCCAGTCAGTTTTAGAATGGGTGACCAGTAATAAACTAGTCTGGAACATCTCTACGAGTATTGTATTTGGTAAAAATCATTCCCTAAGTTCTATACCTCAGCCGAGTCTGATCATTAATAATGTTTCTGTTGAGACTAAATTACTTTGTTACCTTGGATTGTAAACTGTCATGGTGAAAACATTGATTCAATGGTTGTAAAGACTGGGAGAGGTCTGTCTGTGAGAGACGCTCTTCTTTTTTGACACCACACTCCACAAAGAGAGTCCTGCAGGCTCTAATCTTATCTTGATTATTGCCCAGTTATATGGTCAGGTGCTGCAAAGGACCTAGAAAAACTGTTGCTGGCCCAGAACAGAGGCACATCTTACTCTTCAGTGTTATCAGAGGGCTAATATCAATACTATGCATGCCAGTCTCTAGGCTAAAAGGTAGAGGAGACATTGACTGCATCACTTCTGTTTCAATGTGGAGTGTTAAATTCCCAATTGTTTGCATAGTCAACTTACATAGTCAACTCTGACTCACACACTTATACCCCACCAGACATGCCACCAGGGATCTTTTCACAGTCCCCAGATCCAGGACAAATTCAAGAAAACGTACAGTATTAGTTAGAGCCATCATTGCAAGGAACTCCGTCCCATCTCAGATTGCTCAAGTGGACAGCAAACGTGGTTTAAAAACCCCCAGATAAAGCAACACCACATTGCACAATACTGCTCCCCTATTTAACCTAGATTGTTTTGTGTGTGGGTATGTACTGACATGTAGGCTGTGTGATGTTTTAAATGTATTGACACTGAACATAAATATAAATGCAACATGTAAAGTGTTTGGATCCCTTTTTTTTGCATGAGCTAATAAATATCCCGGAAATGTTCCATTATGCAGTGAGCATTTCTCATTGCCAAGATAATCCATCCACCTGACAGGTGTGGCATATCAAGAAACTGATTAAACAGCATGATGTAATGTCTTAACCATAAAATCATTAAACAGGTACACCTGTGTACATAAATCGCTTCCAACAGCGTTTTAGAGAATTTGGCAGTACATCCAACTGGACTCACAACTGCAGACCACGTGTGATCAAGTGGTTTGCCGATGTCAATGTTGTGAACAGTGTCCCATGGTCGAAGTGGGATTATGGTATGGGCAGGCATAAACTACGGACAACAAACACAAGGGCATTTTATCATTACAGTGTTAATTCACAGACATACCGTGACGAGATCCGGAGGCCCATTGTCATGCCATTCTTCCGCTGCAATCACCTCACGTTTCAGCATGCTAATGCACGGCCCCATGTCGCAAGGATCTCCACACAATTCCTGGAAGGTGACAATGTCCCAGTTTTTCCATGGCCTGCATACTCACCAGACAGGTCCCTCATTGAGTAAGGTAGGTACAGGTTGTCTACATTACAACCAGAAACACAGAGTATATGCTGTATTATACTAATGTATTGTAACGACCCTGGGTTTATAAGCGCGGAAATCGACTTTGCCGCACGAGCATGCTTTTGCGGCACAGTCGATAGCGCGCCGGACCTCGGGCTGCTGTTTCATTACAGTATATAGCAACCCCCCACCACCATTCTGTTTTACAGGCATGTATAGATCGGTTCCCCAAGGACCACGCTGTCAAAGAAAATGTCTCAATGTATTTTAATGTTAATTAAAGACTCTTGAAAGATGAGTCCGAATGAGAACTAAAATATCCTAATAAAATGTGTTTTGTGAAGGCTACCCATGTTATACTAAGTGTTGCCTACTTATAAGTAGGGCTGAGCGTTGACTGGTAGCCCGACGTTAAATTGCATTGAATTCTACCTCAGGCAGAAAGTAGTGTTTGAATTAGGAAAGTTTCCTCTCACGAACTCTACAAGCCAGAATAGTATGTTGAATAAGGGCTGAGAGAATGTTTCAGGAAATTTGCTGTAAAACAGAGGCAGAGAGGAAATGTGCCGGTTTTTTTCATAGCTCATCTCATGCTGTTCTACAAATTTTGCGGTTAGAGAATTTAGCATTTTTAAAGCTAAAAACGAGTTGTTGACTGTGATAAGGGCACAGGATTATTTCCCGTCTTGTTCGCTAAACGCAGACTAGCCAATTACGCATTGGCAGTGAGACACGCATTTCACACTCTTCTCACGCACTCACACCTTATCTCACGCATTGAAAAGTACTGCTTTTATTTAACTATTTCGTCCATTGTATAGTCGGCGAGTTAACTTTTCATCTATGCTCCAAATTGTTTTGAAGTCGGAGCATCTGCGCCTGCATTTTAACATAACGTGCGTAAAACCCTCTTGTCACGTCTTGCCACAGTACTGTGAACTGCGGCACATTGAAGCATACGATTGGTCTAGTTATGTAAGGGATTGGATGGATGTTTTAAAGAAACGCCCCTCAAGATTGGAGTTGAATGGAGATCAAGAAAGTTGTCCACTCAGTTGATAAAACTGTGAAAAGAGTAATTCTGTTTTATGTACAATATTGTCAACAAAGTTAGGTTATTTTTACTCCCGTCCCCATTGCACAAGGCAACCTTTTGACAGCATGTACTAAAATCGATTTAGAGATTGGCATTTAGGCTCTGACCTACAGTCTGTTTTAGCAGGGACGTTTGGTAGGGTGACCAGATTTGTAGCTATGTACATTTTGTTAAACAGATTGTGAACCCAAGTGTACGTTTGATTCTAGAGGGGAGGGGACAATAAATATATATTTTTAAATGGTTTGTGTGTAGTGGCATATTTAATATGTATTTGTCTTAAGGAGATATTATCTATTTATTTTAGTATGATCAGTGGAACAATTCTCATTCTTAACAATGGGCTAAAATAAAGGGTAAATGCTCCTCAGTTTCATCAGCTGTCTGTGTGGCTGGTCTCAGACGATCCCGCAGCTGAGGAAGCCAGATGTGGAGGTCCTGGACTGGCATGGTTATACGTTGTGGGGCCGGTTGGACATACTGCCAAATTCTCAAATTCTCCCCCCCCCCCCGGAACTACACATAGTGGGCTTACGCCGAGAGGACTTACATCCAGACCACAGCACCACACCCCCACCTCAACCAATCAACAGCCCCCAAACCACACGACCAACAACATTGGACACTTTATGGAACACAAAGCCTTCATTATCTCCTCCTGGAATATCCAAGGCCTGAGGTCATCTGCCTTTGGCATAAAGAGCAGGAAGCTGGATTTCACCAAAGAAATCAGAAATACAGACATTGTCATCCTACAAGAAACATGGTATAGATGAGACGGACCCACTTGTTTCCTTCTAGGTTACAGAGAGCTGATAGTCCCATCCACCAAACTACCAGGTGTGAAACAGGGAAGGGACTCGGGGTATGCTAATTTCGTATAGAGCAGACCTAACTCACTCTTAAATTAATCAAAACAGGAACAATTTACATTTGGCTAGAAATTCAAAAGGAAATGATCTTAACAGAGGAAAATGTCCTCCTGTGTGCTACCTATATCCCCCCACTAGAATCCCCATACTTTAATGAAGACAGCTTCTCCATCCTGGAGGGGGAAATCAATAATTTCCAGGCCTAGGGACATGTATTAGTCTGTGGCTTCCTAAATGCCAGAACCGCATAAGAACCTGACACACTCAGCACATGGGTACAAACATCTGCCTGGAGGTAACAGCATTCGCTCCCCCATATGCCCCCCCCCCCAGCCCACTGACACCCCTATCAGATCACAGTCTACATGAACAGATCAATACGCAATGAGGCATCAAAGCCAAAGGAACTGAATAATTTTAAGAAGGAATGTAGTGTGGAAACCTACCAAAAAACTATTAGGCAACAACAAATTCAATCCCTTTTAGACAACTTCCTGGACAAAACGTTCCACTGTAATTGTGAAGGTGTAAACTTGGCAGTAGAAAATCTAAACAGTATATTTGAGCTCTTAGCTTCCTTATCAAATCAAAACATTTCAAACAGAAAAGTAAAGAAAATTTACAACAATGACAAATGGTTTGATGAAGAATTCAAAAACCTAAGAAAGAAATTGAGAAACCTACCCAACCAAAAACATAAAGTCCCAGAAAACCTTAGTCTACACCTTCACTATGGTGAGTCACGAAAACAATACAGAAATACACTACGGAAAAGAAGGAACAGCACATCCGAAATCAGCTCAATGTAAGGGAAGAATCCATAGACTCTAACCACTTCTGGGAAAATTGGAAAACACTAAACAAACTGGAAAACACTAAACAAACAACACAGTTATCTATCCAGAAATGGAGATGTATGGGTAAATCTTTTTGGCTCTATAACAAAGGACAAACAGCAAAAACATATACATGATTAAATACAAATGTTAGAATCAACTATTAAAGACTACCAGAACCCACTGGATACTCCAATTACATTGAATGAACTACAGGAGAAAATACAAAACCCTCCAACCCAAAAAGGCCTGTGGTGTTGATGGTATAGTCAATGAAATGATAAAATATACAGACAACAAATTCCAATTGGCTATACTTAAACTCTTTAACCTCATCCTTAGATCTGGTATCTTCCCCAATTGTTGGAACCAAGGACTGATCACCCCAATCCACAAAAGTGGAGACACATTTTGATCCCAATAACTACCGTGGGATATGCGTCAACAGCAACCTTGGGAAAATCCTCTGCATTATCATTAACAGCAGACCCGTACATTTCCTCAGTGAAAACAATGTACTGAGCAAATGTCGAATTGGCTTTTTACAAAATTACCGTACAACAGACCATGTATTCACCATGCACACCCTAATTGACAAACAAACAAACTAAAACAAAGGCAAAGTCTTCACATGCTTTGTTGATTTCAAAAAAGCCTTTGACTCAATTTGGCATGAGGGTCTAGAACCCATTGCCCTTTATGGTTGTGAGGTCTGGAGAAGGGTCCCCTAAGCAAGGTGGTCCTGGGGCTCTGTTCACAAACACAAACAGACCCCACAGAGCCCCAGGAGAGCAACAAAATTAGACCCAACTAAATCATGAGAAAACAAAAAGATAATTACTTGACACATTGGAAAGAATTAACAGAAAAACAGAGCAAACTAGAATGCTATTTGGCCCTAAACAGAGAGTACACAGTGGCAGAATACCTGACCACTGTGACTGACCCAAACTTAAGGAAAGCTTTGACTATGTACAGACTCAGTGAGCATAGCCTTGCTATTGAGAAAGGCCGCCATAGGCAGACCTGGCTCTCAAGAGAAGACAGGCTATGTGCACACTGCCCACAAAATGAGGTGGAAACTGAGCCTCTTCCAAACCTGCCAAATGTATGACCATATTAGAGACACATATTTCCCTCAGATTACACAGATCCACAAAGAATTTGAAAACAAACCCAATTTTGATCAACTCCAATATCTACTGGGTGAAATACCAGTGTGCCATCACAGCAGCAAGATTTGTGACCTGTTGCCACAAGAAAAGGGCAACCAGTGAAGAACAAACACCATTGTAAATACAACCCATATGTTTATTTATTTTCCCTTTTGTACTTTAACTATTTACACATCGTTACAACATTTTAAATGTCTTTATTATTTTGAAACTTCTGTAAGTGTAATGTTAACTGTTCATTTTTATTGTTTATTTCACTTTTGTTTATTATCTACTTCACTTGCTTTGTCAATGTTAACATATGTTTCCCATGCCAATAAAGCCCTTGAATTGAATAGAATTTAAATTAACATTCAAATTTGAAAACAAACCCAATTTTGATCAACTCCAATATCTACTGGGTGAAATACCAGTGTGCCATCACAGCAGCAAGATTTGTGACCTGTTGCCACAAGAAAAGGGCAACCAGTGAAGAACAAACACCATTGTAAATACAACCCATATGTTTATTTATTTTCCCTTTTGTACTTTAACTATTTACACATCGTTACAACATTTTAAATGTCTTTATTATTTTGAAACTTCTGTAAGTGTAATGTTAACTGTTCATTTTTATTGTTTATTTCACTTTTGTTTATTATCTACTTCACTTGCTTTGTCAATGTTAACATATGTTTCCCATGCCAATAAAGCCCTTGAATTGAATAGAATTTAAATTAACATTCAATTCTCTGGCAACAGCTCTGGTAGACAAATTTATGCACAAAATTGGAGAGAAATAAGCTTTTTCTGCGTATAGAACATTTCTGCGATCTTTTATTTCAGCTCATGAAACATAGGACCAACACTACATGTTGCGTTTATATTTTTGTTCAGTATAATTTTGTAGCCATTCATGGGCAGTTTTGAATAAGTCCTACAAATAAGCATTGGATGTGAAATCTGCAGGAATCAAATATAATTTTTTACATTTTAGTATTGTGGACATGCTAGGCAACTCATAAACACATATTTTCTAGAGTAAGATGATGGCAAGGAATTTCAACCAGTAGGCATAAACCACCTGAATATTGATATTCATTAGATTTATCTTGAAGGTTTGGTGATTTTGAGAAATTAATTGTTATAACAAGAACATTTTCAAACACCCAGCAATTGGGAAACACAGATCAGGGGTGGCCAACCCTTCTGAAGAGTAAGCAGGATTTTCCCTCAAACCTATTTTAAAGTGATAATTCACCCAAATTACAAAATGTTTCTGTCCTTACCTTGAAAGCAGTATATGGACAAGGAGACCCACTGCCATCAACCATTATAATGTCCTGGCCAAAATATTGATGTAGGGGTAACACCCTGCCACATGTTGCACACTACTTTCCACCTGAGAACAGGGATTCATCCCTGCTTCCAACCTTCCCACCGTGTCTAGCATTGGCCTGTCTCCCTATCTCATTTCATTACTGTCTGAATAAAGTGTCAAACCACCTAAAAAGTGTTCACATTTTTTTTTGCATACTTTACATGTCACCCACCAAAAATTGAAAAGTTGCAAGTCGTCCAATTTTGAGTGTTCATTTAATGTTCAAAGCCTTCTGAATACACCTGACCTGTGTTTAAAAAATATATATTTTCTACCCTGGTCATAGGCCTAAGCCATGTCAAAATACATAGAATTGCAGGAAATTAGCTTTAAAATAGTAACATTTCCCCCTGTCTAGGGGTTGTGCCAGGGGGCAATGAAACTCACATAGCAAATCTCACTCCAAGCTTTCTTCAAAAGTTGGCAGCTGTGTCAAATGAACAAACAAAGTAGGCAGTGGCATGGTGTATTTAGCCATAGAAGCACAGTGACATGCCTCAATGCAGTCATAGTGGTTGGTTATTGGGGGTGTGGCTTTCAGTTGGCTCTTTTTGGCCACCCATCCCGTGAGTTAATCTGTTCTGTTATATTTCATCAAATCGGACTAACTCAGTGCACTGCTTGCTATGAATTCTATATGATGGTGTTTGCATGTTTATGTAAAAAGACTAATGGTCTGTTTGAAACACTGACAAGTAAAGAGCAGTTTTGTTGTTGTTGCTAAATCTAATTTGGTGGGCCTGGCTCCCCCAGTGGGCCCACCCTTGCCTACGCCTCTGGTTAAGAAACATCACGTCAAATCTAAGGTTACCACAAATGATTGACTGAAGGGATATTTTCAGTCATGACCACTCCAGCTCTTAAGGTGGCAGTACAGTCTAATCTCTACACTGTCTATACCTATTAAAGAGAGAAGAAGAAAGAAGTGCTACCGTAAATCGCCACTATTTACATTGCTTTGCGTCCACCGCCTGCTGATTGCCGGTAAAATGGGGCAGGGCTAGGGCAGCTTCGTAACGCTTTGCCGAATCTGGAGCAGTTCATATATGTGATTGTGAAACATAGAAATTACCACTCGATTAGACCTGGATTTGACATTATGGATCCCAATCGGATAATTCAAGCCCTGAAAGGGACGATAGATCCCAACCTCCGGATAGCGGCTGAAAACGAACTCAATCAGGTGGGTGGATCCCCAAAATAACTTTGTTGTTTATGTTATCCGGGTCAGCATGAACCAATTTCCAGAAAGGGTTGTCCGTGTTTATGATTTGGATCGCAATAAGGCCGTGTTTCGGGATCAATGATTAGTCCTTCTATAACTTATGTTTGCATCTCTCTGTTTATTGTGTAGTACACGAAACAGTAGATTGACATGTAATGTAACTTGCAACACAAACTGTTGCACCGGAGAACAATAGAATTGTGAGGCAGTGTGCGCACACTGTGCAGCAGTCCGGAGATGGGGCTGTTCGTGAAACAATGTAGCTAGCAAGTGTCGATTGGATTGTAATTGTAGACGTCACGCGCGAGTTGAAACATTGTAACAATTGCAGCAATTTCAGCCAGCGACAGTAAAAGTTTACAATTTTGATGGTTCATTGGATTTGACCGGTGAATTCTAATCAGGACAAATGATTGGTTGTGTCTGTATGAAATGCCTGTCAGTCAGTGATGCAACCAAGTGAAATTAGGAGCATTTGCTGGAGACAGAACGCTGACTGTTCTGCAGCGGAGGAGCAGTTCTGACAGGGAGAGGAGGAGGGATAGAGGGAGATAAAAGAAAGAGCGAGGTTCAAAATATCCCTCCTTTTTTAATTGTTGTTTGCTGGTTATATCTTTGACAGACCATGGCTTTTTTTTTACTACCATAAATCTGATAACTGGTCTGGCAAGATTGATGTGAGAGCGACTGAATAGGCTACATGCTTCACCTGCTCTGTATTTTCCTTGTTCTTCAGTTAGTATTGACATCAACAAACAACCTGGGAATCCGCCTCCTTACACTCTGCTCTGTCATCATATAACTGTTTTGACCACTGTGTGCTGTAGATGTGAAGCTGACAGCTGAAGTAGTCAGGCGCTTGACTGTATGTGGTCCGATTTGGCTTGAGCTCATTTCAAAGCAGTATCTTATTTTGTGTGTTCCAGTCGTACAAGATCATCAACTTCGCCCCCACTCTGCTCCAGATCATTGTGTCCGAACAGGTGGAGTTCCCTGTTCGCCAAGCAGGTAAGAACACTGCCTCAGAACATTACATAAAGACCTGCATCTGGCTGTTTTTAAAACATCACTGGACCAATGCAACAACTATAAACAACACTGATAATAACCTCACTTTGGGCCGGTGTCCCGGACACAGATTAAGCCTAGTCCTGGACAAAAGATCACTTTCAATGAAGATTCTTCATCAAGCAGGCTTTTTAGTCCAGGACTAAGCTTAATCTGTGTCCGGGAAACTGGCACATGAATGAATGAATTAATTGTAAGGTAGAATTGTGTCAGTCTTGCCAGTCTGAGTGATCTCTGTTTGCCAGCGGCCATCTACCTAAAGAACATGGTGAGCCAGTACTGGCAGGACCGCGAGCCCTCTCTAGGGGAGGTGGTGTTCCCCTTCAACATCCACGAGAACGACCGCACGCAGATCAGAGACCACATCGTGGAGGCCATCATCCAGTGTCCCGAGTCCATCCGGTGAGTCCTGCTGTCCTCACCTCCTATACCTCCCTTAACCCGCTAACCCTTACCTCTTAGCCCGATACTCAGGGCAGGTGGTGCCCTGCTCCGGTCCTCTGCTCTGCTCTACCTAGAGCCTTTGAAACCGGGTCACTTGACTGTTTAGATAATCTGTGACTACAAGTGCCCAATGAAGAGGGATGGGAGGATCATCTAGTGATGGCATGTTATAGAAAGAATACAGTGCTGATGTATGTGTGTGTATTCTCTCTCCCAGGGCCCAGTTGACAGTGTGTTTGCGAGCCATCATAAAGCACGACTTCCCCGGGCGCTGGACGGCCATAGTGGATAAGATCGGCCTGTATCTGCAGTCTCAGAACAGTGGCAGCTGGTACGGCAGCCTGCTGGCCCTCTACCAGCTGGTCAAGACCTACGAGTGAGTCAACCAACCGGCGCTGTTTGTCCCACCTGAGGACCCGTCACTCTCACTAGTGATCAAGTCGTAACGGTGCTGTGTTATGAGCCACCATTTTCAGTCCTAGTTTAGTAGTTCTAGTGTATAAGGTGAATGATATAAATTAATATTCCATTCACATTTTTCAGTCATTGCACCCAGCCTGTTGTCGATGATATCACGTCTGCGTGCTGTCTCTTGCTGATGTGCTGTGTCTGTGTGTGTCTGTGTGTGTATCTGTGTGTGTGTGTGTGTCAGGTATAAGAAGGCGGAGGAGAGGGATCCGTTGCTAGCAGCCATGCAGATCTTCCTGCCCCGTATACAGCAGCTCGTCACCCAGCTACTGCCTGACGGCACCATCTTCTCCGTCCTCATCCAGAAACAGATCCTCAAGATCTTCCACGCACTCGTACAGGTGAGAGAAGGGACTGTGTGTGTCTGACTGACTGTGCGCGCGCAAGTGTCTGTGACTGACTGCATGTGGCATGCGTGTGCACGTTTGTGTGATACTAATACCAGTGTGTCTCTATTCTGCTCCTACAGTACTCCCTGCCTCTCCAGCTGATTAATAACACAGTCATTACCCAGTGGATGGAGCTCCTCAGAGCTGTTATGGACAGAGATGTCCCCCCAGTAAGTTTTATTTCATCCTTCATTGTGTAGGCCTGTCTGCCTTCTGCGAATTCTTCGACCTACGTTGTCTATTGAAGGGGAGTAGCGAACCTCTGTTGTGTGTGGTTGCTAGGAGACTTTGGAGGTGGATGAGGACGACCGTCCTGACTTGGTGTGGTGGAAGAGTAAGAAGTGGGCCCTACACATCATCACCAGACTGTTCGAGAGGTGAGGGGGCACGGGAGATGCATTTGTGTGTTGATGAATTTGGATGTATGTTGATGTGAATATGTTTGTGTTTGTGGATCGTAGCCTTTTTTTTTCAGTCTAACCATGTTGTTCTATACTTGTGTGGTAGGTACGGAAGCCCAGGCAACGTGACAAAGGAGTACGTTGAGTTTGCAGACTTTTTCTTGAAGACGTACGCTGTAGGGATCCAACAGGTAAGAGTTTGTAACACTAAATATGACATCCAGCTTGAATGTATAGATGTCTGTTAGTCCACATCTACCAATGTTGTGTGTGTGTGTGAGCAACCGTAGTCTTCTGTTTAGTCTGACCCCGTTCCATCTGATGTGACCTCGTCTCTGGGTGGTCTCCTTCAGGTCCTGTTGAAGGTGCTGGACCAACACCGTCAGAAGCAGTATGTCACGCCTCACGTCCTCCAGAAGTCTCTTAACTACCTGAACCAGGGCCTGTCTCACTCCCTCACCTGGAAACACATGAAGCCACACATGCAGGCGGGTCAGACAGACACCACTACACCTGTACCTCTGTGACACGTCAATAATAATGGATTTGATTTATATGTAGTGCTTTTCCATCACAACTGTGGGATTATGTGTGAAATTAGACATTGTTATACCGGTGGTGTGTCTGTCATAAGGTTGTGACATTACAACTTTGGATTGAGATACAGTATGTGGCAGGTGATGATCAAAGTTACATTTGTCTAATCTTTATGTCAGCATTTAGATCTGCTGTTTTATATACTTAGTAATTGAGCTAATCAGAATACTGCTATGCTTCTGAAAACTGTTACAATTCCACTTTTAGTAGTTAACCTGAGTGTGTGTGTTTACTGTGCGTTCCACAGACCATCAGCCAAGAGGTGATCTTCCCTCTGATGTGTTACAAAGACGAGGATGAGAAACTGTGGCAGGAGGATCCATACGAGTACATCCGCATGAAGTTCAGTGAGTAGACACACGTTCCATAACTCAATCAGTTAGTAGTTATGGAGGTAGAGGGACATTGAATGGTCAGTATACATAATGACATGTTAGGTTGAAAATGTATGGCTTCCATAGAATAGAGATGTTGTGATCTTGGCTGGGTTTCATTCTCTGTTCCAGATGTGTATGATGACCATGCCCTCCCTGCCACCGCCGCCCAGAGCCTCCTGTGTAAAGCAGCCCGCAAGAGGAAGGAGGTGAGTGGAGAACCACACTAGAACCTAACAAAAACTACCCAACAGTCCTAAATAGATTACTTTCCTCATTTCCTTTCCTTAACTGAGTCTTCTCTGATATGACTTGCATCACTGCTCTGTCCCCCCCTTCCCAGGTTCTTCCCCAGATGATGGAGTTCTGCCACCAGATCATGATGGAGCCCTCTGCTGACCCCCGCAGGAAGGATGGGGCGCTGCACGTCATCGGCTCACTGGCCGAACTCCTACTGAAGGTCAGCAAGTGTGGCTGTCTCTGTACTTTCCCCTCTTGTTTTATTACCTGTTTAGTCTATCTGTGACTGAGTCTTCTCTTCCTGTTGTCGTCCTGTAGAAGAGGATGTACAGGGAGCAGATGGAGCTGATGTTACAGAACTATGTGTTCCCGCTACTCAACTCCCCTCTGGGATACCTCCGGGCCAGGGTGAGACACACACACACACACACGCACGTGCGCTTTCACTCCAGGGCCCCTCTAACCCAACTCTTCTCATGGAGCTGAGAATGGGTGTGTAAGAACATGTAGGGTGGAAGGTAGCCTAGTGGTTAGAGCGTTGGACTAGTAACCGAAAGGTTGCAAGATCGAATCCCAGAGCTGACAAGGTACAAATCTGTCATTCTGCCCCTGAACAAGGCAGTTATCGCACTGTTCCTAGGCCGTCATTGAAAATAAGAATTTGTTCTTAACTGACTTTTCTAGTTAAATAAAGGTAAAATAAAAATAGAAGAATGTGTGTGATTGTGTGTTAGCAGTTCTTCGATCTTTAAAATGGCTCCTTCCCTCTTCATACCTACAGTCCTGTTGGATGCTACAGTCCATCCATGTGAGTCAGAATGGTCTGTCAGTCCTGTTCTATATAGATTAAACATCCCCCTTCAGCTTTCTGCATATCTTTACACTCCTCACCCCTGCTATTTTACTTACTGGCCATCTTCAGGCTGGTGATCGTGTTGGGAAGCACCACTGCACATTTTGGTGACTGGAAGTGGACAGTGCTGATTTGTACATAATGTGGATTGGCTCCACACTGATAGTGATGCCCATCCGTGTGGTATTTAGATCACTGATTGTGACCCTGTGTTTGTCTTCAGTCGTGCTGGGTGCTGCATTCGTTCAGCCCGCTGCATTTCCATAACGAGTTGGTCCTGAGGAATGCGGTGGAGCTGGTCAAACAGGGCCTCGTAGCAGACAAGGAGATGCCCGTCAAGGTGGAGGCTGCTATCGCCTTGCAGACACTGGTCAGCAACCAGGAGCAAGGTCTGAGGTTCACACACACGCATGGACGTGCACACATGCATACACAAATGCACAAGCGTCGCTAGCACACACACACACACTCTGAACCCTCTCTCCCTCTCTTTAGCTAAGGTCTACATCAGGCCCTACATCCGGCCTGTCATGCAGGAGCTGCTCCACGTCATCAAGGAGACGGAGAACGATGACCTCACTAACGTCATTCAGAAGATGATCTGCGAGTACAACCAGGAAGTGGCTGTCATCGCCGTCGACATGACCCAGAACCTGGTACGCCTCCACTGGCCTGCTCTACTGTTTAACTGTTTAACTGTGTGTGTGTGTGTGTGTGTGTGTGTGTGTGTGTGTGTGTGTGTGTGTGTGTGTGTGTGTGTGTGTGTGTGTGTGTGTGTGTGTGTGTGTGTGTGTGTGTGTGTGTGTGTGTGTGTGTGTATAAGATCTTCACCAGTATGATCCTACATAAAGAGTGAGAAGTAAGAGTGCATCTAACCTTTGTGTCTGTCTCTCTCTCTGTGTCTGTCTCTGCGTGTGTGTGTGTAAAGGCGTCTGCATGCTTCCTATCTGAAACAGTTTGTGCATATATTATGACAACATTTTGTGATGTTTTTGTTTGATTGGTCTTCGGCTAGGTTTTTTTTTTGTCTGTTCGTGAAAGGTTTTCTCTCGAGGAAAGCCGAATTCGGTGGCGGAGAAATACTGCACCATACATACTGCACCTTAGTTAGATGTAAAATTGCGTGACTAAGATCTCCTCGGCATGACATAGATTAATTCAGACTATTTTGGCTACGGCGTCTCAAGATGGACAAACAGTACTATTGTCGATTCCCCCCCCCCCCCCCCCCCTCGTTTTTCAAGTGAAGGTCTTTTTAAGCAAGCAGCCAAACCGAAACACGCGAAAGCCTTAACACCCCCTGCATATGTGTCTCTCCAGGCTGAGATCTTCACCAAGGTGCTACAGAGTGAAGAGTATGAGGAGAGTGAAGACAAGACGGTGATGGCTCTGGGGATCCTCAGCACCATAGACACCATACTCACTGTTATGGAGGACCACAAGGAGGTGAGACAAACTGTATACTCACTCACACATTCTACAGATGTACACACACACACACACACACACACACACACACACACACACACACACACACACACACACACACACACACACACTCACCCTATTCCAAATCTAGTCCTCTGAAGCTCCAGTTGAATGTGTGATGATTGGTGATTGATTGCTCCCTCTCCCCTGCTTTGTTTGAACACACAGTGTTATGGAACGTGCTGTAAGTGTTATGTCAGACTAGGGCTGTGACGGTCATGGAATTTTGGATGACGGTAATTGGCCAGCCAAATGGCTGTGCTCTCCGTAATAACCGTTTTTCCTCTCCGCTCGTGACTGCATGTGCCGCCATAGAAATAGAACGAATAGAACGGGCGTCCCCATTCAAGTCAATGATGGCATGATGGGTGGACTGGCGGCCATTGAGCCACATCAGTTAACATCATTCGAATGAACAATGTACATTTCAGCAAGGAGCAACAACGTTTCATAACGTTAAGAGTCCACGTTACCGCAGAAACACTCAACCGTACGGATGCCCTGCCGTTCTGTCTTGAGTCTGCTGTTCGTTCCACATTTTTTCCTTCCACATTTTACGGTTATGACTGTTATTTTATCCATAACCGTTGGTTATACGGTAATTGTGCCAGCCCTATGCCAGACAGATATTAGCCTGTTATCAATAGATATTTGACCTTTTGATATCTCTCTTTCACTTTCTGCCTGTATCTTTCCTCTCTCACCCTCTTGACTGCCTCCCGTTCTTTCGTTATCGTGTTCTCTCTCTTCCCCTCTCTCCATCTCCCTCTCTCTCAGATCACTCAGCAGTTGGAGGGCATCTGTTTACAGGTGATAGGCCTGGTGCTGCAGAAGCCCATCATAGGTATGGCAGGTGTGTGTGCTCACGTCACTGTCTGTTTTTGTGTGTACACACATACTCATTTGTTTGCTGTGTGTGTCTGTGCTTTTCACACACACACACACACACACACATTACACAATAATCATATTAATCTCACTTTCCTGTTCCATTGAGCTTACCCCCCTGTCTTGTATAACACCTTGTCCATTTCCGTCGCACAATGAGCACTGTCTAATTATCAAAAGATGTTCTCCTTGTGCTTCCCAGATAACCAAGCACCATTCATGCCTGTAATTGGCGTGTGTGCGTGTGTGTGCGTGTGTGTGCGTGCGTGTGCGTGTGCGTGTGCGTGTGTGTGTGTGTGTGTGTGTGTGTGTAAGGAGAGAATACAGCTCTATGTTAATGAATGGATTATGTGATATATAGTTTATGTAATGGTAGTTTCCTTCAAGAAGAGTGGGGGGGGGGGATTGTTTCTCTCAAAGGGAAACATCAATTCTATGATCTGTTTCTGTTAGTTGAGAATTATCCTTTTAATTGAATGATTAGAATATTCCGCCCTGAAACATATAATTGTATGGAATTGATTAGAATGTATAACATCATAATCAATAAATGTGTAGTCTAGTCAGAATTAGGGTAGAACAATATGTCTTTATGGTATTATAAACACAGACTGTCTGAGCTCGGTGCCGACCTGACTAAAGATGTGGGGGAGAACGGGGAGTACGTCTCAAGGCCAAGGTCTCCCTAATCTCTGTCGGCTGGGTAGTGAGACAGTGTGTGCGTCGCAGGACATTGTGTGCGTCTGTTTGGGTGTATGTGTGTGCGTCTGTTTGGGTGTATGTGTGTGCGTATGGTTGTGTGAATGTGTGGGCGTGAGAAGTCAGTATAAAATGAATTGTTTTGTATTCTTGACTTTAGAACGTTCCCGTGAATAAACCTTTTTGACTATTTTAGCTGGGCCTCCGTCTGTTTCATTTGACCAGGATCTTACAAATTCTGGTTTGCAGACTGAGTAATATAAATAAATTGGGTTATGTACCTGGAGAAGATAATTCTCTTATCAGTTTCTTCCTCATCTCTCTCCCCTCCAGAGTTCTACGAGGAGATTCTGTCCCTGGCGTTTGGGCTGACCTGCCAGTCCATCTCCCCTCAGATGTGGCAGCTACTGGCGGTGCTCTACGAGGTCTTCCAGCACGACTGCTTTGACTACTTCACGGGTACAGTACTGAGTCACTGGTCAACAGTCACCTGTGCCTGTTAGTGGGAATATTGGGCTTACACACCTGTCTAGGTAAACATTGAATATCACAGTGAGTGTAATGTCGACTGGCATGATGGTGATGCTGATACTGGCCAAACATGCTGATGATCGCGGTCTGTTCTCTTTCAGATATGATGCCTCTTTTGCACAACTACGTTACCGTGGATACAGACATGCTCCTGTCCAACCCCAAATATTTAGAGGTCATATACACCATGTGCAAAAAGGTGAGCGTGAGCATATGTGTGTGTGTGTGTTCAGGTGGAGTTTGGTGACGTGTCTGATGTTCTGACCTTTGACTCCTGTGCTACAGGTGCTGACCAGTGATGCAGGTGAGGACGCAGAGTGTCACGCTGCTAAGCTGCTAGAGGTCATCGTCCTCCAGTGTCGGGGGAGGGGCATCGACCAGGTGAGAGGGACCGCGAAGGCTTCTGGGTAGTATTTAAGGGGTAGATGTGGGCCCAGTTCAGCCCAAATCAGTTTGCACAGTCTTTCCTTTTCATACCCTCAATCTCCCGTTGGGAGGGATGATTGCTATCAATATTGTATTGATTCTTCTCTCTCACCCGCATGTGATTTGGCACAGTTCTATCTCTTGTTTGCTCTCGCTCTCTCCCCTCCTTCCTCCAGTGTATCCCGTTGTTTGTGGAGGCTGTGTTGGAGCGGCTAACCCGAGGTGTGAAGTCCAGTGAGCTGAGGACCATGTGTCTGCAGGTGGCCATCGCTGCTCTCTACTACAACCCAGCCCTGCTCATCCACACGCTGGACAACATGCACTTCCCCCACACCCCACAGCCCATCACCGCTCACTTCATCAACCAGTGGATGAATGATACGGAGTTCTTCCTGGGGTACGTGTATAAACTAAGCCATACGCCCTACATCCTACGCCCTATACACTACCCACTATAAAGTACACAGTGGATAAACAATGTGCCCTAAACCATGTTCCCTAAATACTACTAGACCCATACTGTATACGGTCCACTTCAACTATATTGTTAGTCATCACTGAGTCACACTGTGTTCTTCCTATAGCAGTGTAAAAACACAAGGGACATGCAGTACTTATACCTACTACAGTACACTGTACATGATTTATTCACCACCTACCTGGAGTTCATTGTCTCTCTCTCCACTCCTCTCTCTCCCAGGCTCCATGACCGTAGGATGTGTATCATCGGACTGAGTGTTCTGATGGAGCTACCCTCCAGGCCAGTGGCGGTAGAGGGGATAGCGGCTCAGATTGTCCCCAGCGTCCTGCTCCTCTTCCTGGGGCTCAAACACCTTTACTTCTCCCGCCTCAACAAGCCAGACCTTCTGGCCTGCACTGGGGTACCGGACGAAGACCAGAACGGTGAGAGGGGGAAAACGGGCGACAGAGGAGGAGAGGAGACAGGACAAATGAGAGGGGAATGGAGAGAACAGGCAAGAGAGGAGGAGAGAAAAGGAAAGGAGAGATGCTAATACTGTTGAATCATAGCCGCTTCTTGGAAGCCATTGGGTAGGGCCAGGAATAAGTCCAGGGATAATGTCAATGGTAGAAGATTAAGACACTACTAACCCTATGGATGTGGTAGGAATCAGTCCTCAGCTGTTCATGTGTGTTGCTTTACACATCTATGGCCAGGTTTCAACACCTCTGGACCTCTCTATCTCTCTCTCTCTCTCGCTTGACTTCTCACTCTGCCTTCAGGTCATATTAGTTGCACTACATTTCCCTACAAGCTGTGCTTGCATTCCTCAGTCAAGTGTAAAGAACCTGGAGTTCCAGAATATTCAAAGTGCTTCTGGGGGTTGTAGTGTTGTGCAGTCAAACACAAAGGTAGTAGATGAGACTAGCTCAGAGGGAATGACTTGGAGTGTTCCTCTGTCACATTTAGTCTCCATATTCGCTCCATTTAAGTTAATTTATCTTCTGGGAATATAGGAGTGTTATTGGGAACAGCAGGGTGCAGGGGAGGTTAGGATGAAGGAAATTGTTATGCATGTTAGCTTAGCAGCTGTTACTGTAATTTGGCATATTTAAAATGGCATTAAGAAAAATTGTGCTTTTCAAAAAGGTGAAAGGGTTAACTTTTTCTATTCATTCTGTTTGTCTGCGTGTCTGTCTGTCTGCGTGTCTGTCTGTCTGCATGTGTGTTGCGTCCACAGAGGAGATCCCTAGTGATGAGGACGAGGTGAATGAGAACTGTAACGCCATGATGCAACAGCAGACCTGCACACGCGTAGGCCACGAGGACGATGAGGAGGAGGAGGATGATGAAGACTACTGGGATGAAGAAGGGCTGGAGGGGACACCCCTGGAGGAGTACAACACGCCCCTGGAATATGACAATGGAGAGGACGAGTACCAGTTCTTCACCGCTGCCCTACTCAGTAAGTGGTTACACATCTACACACACCAACTCACACACAAACGCACACACAGCTACTTGTGCGCACACACAGGAAAAACAAATATGCATGCATACATGTACGCACGCATGCGAACGCCCACACACACACACACACACACACACACACACACACACACACAGGCATCTAACCCTTACTCTATCCTGTGTGTACTATAGGGGTCCAGAACACTGACCAGCCTTGGTACCAGTCTCTAACCACGCCCCTCAGTGATGACCAGAAGAAACAGCTGCAGGAGATCTACAGCCTGTCCCAGCAGAGGAGGAGCACCGCCGCCAAGGGCCAATGGTGAGGCAGAATAGTGGACGGGGTGCCAATGGGGAGAGAGAGGACGGGGGACCAATGGGGAGAGAGGACAGGAGGCCAATGGGGAGAGAGAGGACGAGGGACCAATGGGGAGAGAGAGGACGGGGGACCAATGGGGAGAGAGAGGACGGGGGACCAATGGGGAGAGAGAGGACGGGGGACCAATGGGGAGAGAGAGGACGGGGGCCAATGTGGAGAGAGGACGGGAGGCCAATGTGGAGAGAGGACGAGGGCTAATTGGGGAAAGAGGGGAGAGGGCCAATGGGCGGGAGAGAGAGGACAGGAGGCCAAGGGCCAATGGGTTGGGAGATGGTGAGGCTGAAGAATAAGGATGCAAGGTGAAAAATACAAAATACAACAACAGTAAAATGTTGTTGATTTAAACATGTATTTTGACAAGCATGCTGTATTTTCCATTCCGTTGAGTCCTAACACTGTGTCATGTTGTTTCAGAGCTGTAAGGGACATGGCTGCAGGCCTGGATGGAAGGAGGAGTAGCAGCAGAGTTCTGGCCTGATCTGAAGTGGATTTAAAACACACCAAGAACTGTTTCAGACCAGATCTATCTAGACTTTACTGATCCCACCAAGACCGGGCCATCTAGAACTGTAACTGAACTGGGTGGAGACCCACCAGGACTTTACACTACACACTTTACGGTTCACATCTCAGACCGTAATTGGACCACACCCACCCCAGAGAGAGAGAGAGTGAGTGTGTGAGATTGATGTCCTGCTCTGTATCACTGACCAGCGAATTCATCTTCTAGTACAGTGCAGTCCTTGGGTCTGTGATTCCGTAACTGTGTGAATGTAAGTATTGTACACAAAATCTCTGTTTCTCTATAGCCTGACTTTTGTATGGTCTCGAGAGGACTGTGCAGATGTCCTTGGTTGCCATGGCATCAATCAGAACCATGTGTCAGTTAGTCTGAACCAAGGCTGTGGTGCTAATGGACGGACGGACAGACAGGCATGTTTGGGGTGAAGGGTTAGGGGTCAGTGACCTTTGACCCACGGGGGGGTTCCTGTCACACTGATGAATTGTAATAGGGGGCAAGATGCTGGGATGAGAGCTTTTGTTTGTCTTTGTTTTGTTTTTTTATAACTGTTTTCATTTAACTTAAGAAAATCATAAACGTTCATGTAACATCTAGCCCTGTGCTTTTTCCTGTTATGTTACTATAGTGTGTGTTTGTAGGTTTGTGTGTGTGTGTGTGGGGAGGGGGGGGTTAAGATTTTATATTGATTTCACATAGAGGATATTGCGGTAGCTGAAACATTCCGTCTTTGTACATCTCTTCCTGCTCTGTTGAATCAATACTAGGTCAGAGTTCACTACTGCGACCAATCCTCATTTCTAAAACATCCAGCTCAGTTAACACACAGATGGATTGAACAACTACTGTAACATCATGCAGGTCAACAGTATCAGCAGGAGTAAATGTGTTTTCATAACATCATTTACAGGCTTCTCCCAGGGCCCTGTTCAAATACTTCAAAAGGGATTCCTCCCTTCCTCCATGGTTCTGACACAAGACAGAGGGCATAACATGGTGGAATCTGGCTTTCACCAGTCCACCAACTATCTGGACTTGGGTGTCAAATTCAAATCACAGCTGGGAATCTCTCCTTGCCCGACAGTTATTTCTCTCATGTCCCCAGCTGTCCAGAAAGAGGAGCCAACTGTGAAAGGAGTTTCCTCTGGAATGTTAGCGTTGTCCAAATACCACAGGGCTTCATTCTGCATTTTATAGTCAGTATTTGATTCTCTAGTGGAGTCAGAGGGTTTCTGCTTGCAGGATTGGTAGTCAGATCCCGATGTTTCAGACGGGACGCTTGGATGGGTTTTGGTGCGGCAACTGCGATCTCGCTCTCCCTCTCCCGGTGTTAGTATTCTGTGTGTGTTCGGCTGCAGTTTGTATGTTCTAGCCCACTGCAGTTTCTACTGAAGACTGTGTGTGTGTAGGACAGTAAGGAGCAGCCAAGCGTTGAAGAGCTGTCGAACTCTGTGGGCGGTGAAACCAACGTAGGGTGTGTGTTATTTGTTGTTGACTAGTGTCCTGGAGTTGTTTCTCTCCAGAAAATGTTCTGTTGCAATCTGCCTCTGCAATTAAGCACTGCAGTGAATTATGTTCTCAAACAAACACCCTCCCCCTCTCCCTTCATTTCTATTGGTCTGTATGACAGTTTTATGTAGGTGATGTTGCGTATACCTGACACTTCCAGGCCATGCTAGGATGCTGTTCCACTAATCTGTGAGAGAGAGAGAGAGAGACAGAGTTAACTCTAGTCTACTGCCCTGGTAATAATGGATGGGATTCTCTGGCCCCTGTGTCCTAGTCAGGGTGCCTCTCCTCCAGCCTGCCTGGTGGCCTCTTTCCCCCTGGGGAGCAGAGTGGAGGTAATGATGATGGTCATAGACCGTGGTGTGCTGGGCAAGGCTAATCAGACCTGATAGTATAGTCTTACTAAAGCAGAGTATGAGAAGGGCAAACGAGGGCAGAGTCAAAGAGCGAGACCTCGCTGCAGTTCAGCAACCAAATAACTTCAGCTCACAGTTAAAAAGTGAGCTGAAGTCTCCAGCTAACTATTGAGTGGAGTACTGTGATGTGTGTTTGTTCTCTGGGGCAGCTAACTGCCTGTGGTCTCTGCAGTGTGTGCCTCTGTCAGAATCACTTACATGGATGGATGGATGGATGGATGGATGGATGGATGGATGGGGGTAGGCAAAGTTCAGGTGAAGTGAATTTTGTGTCATGTGGCAGTTCCCTGCCCTTTATAGCCACCCAAAAACACACTCACACAGAGAACTCTCCTGCGTGTGTGTGTGTGTGTGTGTGTGTGTGTGTGTGTGTGTGTGTGTGTGTGTGTGTGTGTCCAGGGCACACAGGGACCGTCTCCACACGCCAGTGAAGCTGAGACAGAGATGCAGACTGACAGTGCTGACTGTGTCTCTATCGGCCCTGTGTGAGTCAGAGGTCCCCAGACTCCGCCACGGATGGTGAGGAGTGGAAATATATATTTATATATATTTTGAACAGTTGTCAAGTTTCCCAGGTGCTGGTCTCAACTTTAGGGAGCATCCACAAACAGTGTAGCCTCCCTATGAAACTGGCCTCTGCTAAGAGGAGTGGACTTCTATGGCACAGGTTGAAGTGTGCTGCCTCGCATTGTAACAATACAGGGTCACTGGTTCAAGCCCCATTCCGGCTGACTACTCCCCGTCCACCGCTGCATTAGTAATGGGATATTTGATTCCTAATGGGGGTCTTGGCTACTTTGCAACCCCTGCTCACACACCAGTTAATTGCATTTGCTTTGGTAATGAGGGAGTCTGATTGGATATCATGAATCATGCGCCACTCTCCTGCCCTTGTGTCCCTTCTACTTGAATCCCGAAGGGGTTTTGAAAGAGAGCGGTTCTCCAGTTGGGCTGGTCTGTGATTCACTGTCAACTTTCCCGTTCAGAGGAATAAGGCAACCTCAGAGAGCGTTCCACACACTAAATAACTTTATTTCCAGAGGACATATGAGATGGTTCTGTACAGAGAAGAGATGTGAATGAATATACGAATAAACCACATGAGAGCGAATCAGTAATGGCACAAGAGCAATAATAGACTACAAGGGGATAATGACATCGGCAAAGGACTAAGTAACACATAGCATCAACTACTATTAACAACTAGCAATAGTAACAACCAACGGTAAATGCACACGTTTCAATAACAACATCACTCACCGTTGTCCACTTGGAGAGAGACTGAGGAGACTCTGACCTGAGCGGGCAGGACTCTCTGGTATCCTGCCCCCTAGCAACCTATTGGTGGCCTGATGGCAGAGGTCACTGGAAGTTTGGGTAGACAGTTTATGATCCCCTAGTCTCTGGCACCATCAGGTGATGGGTGGAGTGAGCTGCATGAAATTAGAAACCTCACAGGCAAGAAAATCCATAACGGGTTTAGTCTGACGATTCCATCCCAAAGCTCTTCATACCGGAGTAGTAGTACCATAATCATCTCTCCTCCTAATGAGCTACTCATCCTCAAGTACACCTGTGAGATTTAATACCACCTCGTGCTGCGATGGGCCTGGCAACTGCCAGGCAGGCTCGTTTAGCGGCAATCAGCCACCAACCTATAAGCCTAAGATAATGAAATCAAACGCTATTGTAGAAAGAGAGAGGCCCACACTCGCCTCGAACATGTAACCGTATCATTACCGATGGATAACGGCTATTGTGGTCGACACGCTCCGTCTCCCACAGGAATGTAGGCCTGCCTAGCCCTGCTGAGCGGTGCGGCAGTTGGTGAGTGCACCATGCATTCTGAAGGCAATTAGTGCACAGAAAGCCACCTTGAACACTCACAGATGCACCATTCCAATGGGGGGGAAAAAACAAGCAAATTAATGAGGCAAAACCGTTTCATTCTTTATAGTCGGAGAGACCACAGAGAGCAGATGTTTGATTTTTCTCCTGGTCCCAGAATGGCGAGGTGAATATACGGTGTGCAGCAATGTTCCCACCATTTTTTTTTCCAGCGCTGAGCAAATTTCAGGTCTGCTGAACGCAAACAGTGAAAGTTCTGTACAACTTCCAGGGCGTTTACTGTGAACACTGAGGCTGTACCCTCTAAGTTTTAACAGTGGCCAAGCTACTTGATCATAATGTAGGCCTACCAGAGTGGCCTGCCATAAAAAAAACTATGGAGAAAATGCATCCCATAACATTTTAACATGGCAATAGCTGTTCTATCATTCAGCCGACAGTAGCAGCTAATATGTGGTGTTGAATGTCGGCCTACATTCCATGAGACTTTTGGGGAAAAAACACGCAGGGCTTGACATTAACCTGTTTATCCACTTGTTGTTCAGACAAGGTGACTGAAAATGCTGTTGTGTTGTTTGATGCAAGTAACCACTTTACAAAATAAAATGCATTATTATTCTCATACCATTACTACAGCGAATCAGACGCATTATGCTACACTCTGCCTATTGGCTACTTAGCTTATTCAAACCTGTCTCAAAATACAACACTGCCCCTTTAAGACAAAAGCAAAAGCTCTTTACCTGACTGGCTTTTCAAAGTTGTCTAGAAATGTACATGTTTTGTGCTCTTGTAGGAAGCAATCACTCCCCTATTGCTGACTACAAATGATCTATAACCGGGCTAATAATTCACTAACTAGCAGAGGATATGAACAAAATGTGCATGTGGCTACATGCAGCTCTCGCTTTGATCTCACAAGTTCATCTACTCATGACTGCTCATGCTGTAAACACATTCCAGTTCAAAGTAATCGGCACAGATCCATATATGGCAATAGTCTATTTGCATATACTGCAACTCTGATTGTTCATGCTGCACCATACGGGCTGAGTATCGCTGTCAATGCAATAGAATCCTACTCCGATGCGTTCTGCCTACAACAAAATCTCTTGCATAGTTCGTTTTGTTTGAGTATGTTACATTGAAAGTGGCTAATGTTGAGTCGATCACAATTGCCACTGTAAAGGGAAACGTTGATAGTGTTAACAGGGAAAACTCTAGAACAGTGGTCAGCAACCTTTTCTGAGTCAAGATCAAAATGCAAGCCGAGATCGACCACTCAGATTTAATGACTTAAAAAACGTAAGCCTATGCAACATTAACCAATTAAAAACAGTACTGTAGCAATGAGGTTTGTGCAGAAAGCTATAGGCCCAATACATTATCACTGCATATTGGCTTTGCTTGAATTGCCCTGCCAGTGCATTGTTGTTCCGGACATTGTTTTAAATAATAGTTAAAAAATTGAGGTAGGCTATATGATCACACTGGTAATTCATCCATTGTTGTATTACTTGTGCGGCACAGCTGAGTGAGCATACATTTCAATAATTTGCTTTTTATTTTTATTTTACTGGGCTGACGGTGCCTGAATCCGATGGTCAGTCTCAGCTGAGGGAGAGCGCAGCAGACTGAGGATCCGCCTCTCAACATCCCTCCTCTCTCTCTTTCCTCCACTGACACTGACCAAAAAGGGACAATGTCTTCCAGCTGACGACAAAACTCCAGTCGCACGGCATTATTTCTGCCTCATGCACAAATTCATGTTGTTACTCCTATGAACAGAGAAAGTGAAATATTCCATGATATTAAAAAAGACCCAAACCACTAATAATAACGCAAGCCTATTAATTAGCCTATTAATACGTTCCTACTCATTCATTACTGGTGCAATGCTTGTTGTAGCGCTGAATACAGTTGACAGTGCTGAGTAGAAACTTAAACATTAACTCATTCTTAAAAACAGCAGCTCTTTGCTGTATTTGTTGACAGTCTCTCTCTAGTCATGTTTTGAAATCTCACAGTATCAATTTTGATGTAGCTTTTTTTGTGCCTGCTTCATTACTGCAGACACAGTCATCTGAGCCATTCGATTGGCCAGCGGTAATCGGGTTGGTGACCATTGAACATCACTCAACTTTCCAAAGCAATCTCTTGCTTTTCTCTGTGGACTGATATTTCTGCGCGGCAGTCTCGTGGCTACTAAGCTTGCGCAGTTTAGCGCGAACATTGGTGCGCAAAATGGATACTTAAACCCAGGTGAATATCGAGCTGCTAATGGATGAAACAAATGGTCGAGAAGACGACCTTGATCCGTGTGGCCAGCTAGACGCCAGCTGCTGGGTGAAGAAATGGCCTGGAACAGCCTTCATGATGATGTGGATACAGCAACAGTATCATATGCATTTTATAAGTCAGGGATGGACAACTGGCGGCCCACGGGCCCCACCACATTTAACATTTCTTGGATCAATTTCCACAAAATAAAATATTTTTTTGAAACTCCTGTTGGGTCTCAACTGTTGCAAGTTAGAATATACAAGGTGCAATTTCGACACAAAACATCTCTCCACCCTATGGCAAAATGTGTACACTTGCAGGAAATTAGCTGTGAAACAGCTCATTTTCCCAATGGCAAAATGAGCAGAATTGCATGAAATGAGTTACAAAATTGCTAAATCTTCTGTCCCATGGCAAAAATGTGTAGGATTGCAGCAGTCGCTCTATAACTAACATTCTCTACACCCCGCGAGCATCTGTGGCTCTCATGAGTTCAGATTTGTTGTGGCCCCCCACCACCATCAAAGTTGTCCATCCCTGATAGGATATCCTGTCACCGCACAACCCTCTGGCAACGACTAGAGAGCAAGAGAGGGGGAGGAAGGAGAGTAAGGGAAGGAGTACTTGACAACTTAGAGTTGTCTTGCCCTTTAGCATGTCTTTCCCAGTAGGCACGCCCCACCCCCTCCTTCTCCCCAGGTCCTGTCATGCTGGACTCAGGGCACAGGAGGTGGTTGTCTGCAGGTGTTGCACGCCAGTTTGTTTCCTGGCGGTGTGTACATGGTTCAGTGATCAGTGTGCCCCAGTGTACCCTTTGCCAACCCCCTACTGTGCCATCAGAGCCCCCTCCCTAGTACCCCCCACTAGCTGTAGTGACAGAAAGCTATTCTCAAGTAGTAGAAAGGGCAATTGAAGTGTTTGTCAACATGTTATTTGTACCCTATTAAAAATGTGCTTTCACGGTAAAGTCTTCACTTGTATTCGGCACATGATTTGATTTAAAGCACATAGCCTGTGCGTTTTCATCACGAGTGGAAACACTTTTGTGTGTGTTTTGTGTAATTTAGCACGGTGCAGTGTTGCGTGAGTGTCTTGTAGGCAGTCATAGTTGTCAGTCTGTGTTGCTCTCACCGCCACTCATGTAGCTGCTGACTTGCCACATCCAGGGACTGTTACACACACTCTGCTGCAGTGAATGAGTGTTAGTAACAAACTCCTCATTATGGAGTTAATAAAGCTGCATAAAAACATAGTCTCTAGGTTGCTTTCTTGAGGAAGGCAGCTCCAAAATGCAGGTGTTTCAGCCTAGCTCAGTGCTTTCTGTGGTGGGAGTGGCCAGCGGAAAATATGGAGCGTAGGTGTTGGTAATGTTCTCCAGTTGTGCTGTGATTGGCTCAGTGTTGTGTTACTCATGGGGACAAAATTCAAGCCCCTTTGGTGCTGCCATAGAGTTACATTAGAAGGTCATTGGCCACAGATAAAATGACGTCAAATCACGTTATATGTACCGTAGCTTTGATTGGACTGATCATGTCAACATCATACTTTCTAAATCTTAGCTAGCAGTCATCATGATGAATCAAGTCGACAATCTGCAGGCAAATCCTTTTTAATCCTTGTCATATTAAGAGAAATAATGAAGAGAAATTAGAGATAAAACGTATCGGTGCTCATCGGCCATGGGACATAAACATTGCACAACAAGTTGGAAATCGCAAATTCAACAATGAGTGGTTTGGAAGGAATCGGTGACAGTGGCTAACTGCAAGCATTGCAAAGCAATCACTAGCCTTCTATTCATTGGAGTGCCTGTGTGGTCCCAAGTCTGGGATTAAGGGTCTCTTTTCCAAGCTTAAAATGATAAACATTCAACATTGGCCATGCTGTCAATGAAGCATGATTTGTGCCGCGCTCAAAACAACTGTTAACTTGGTACAGCGAAATCTGACTTCAATGAGTTCAAGACAACTGGAAACTCAGGAAAAACAAGCTCAGACTGGGAAAACATCCAACTCGGAATTGTAAATCCGGAACTCTGGCCTCCTTTTAGAGCTACGACCTGAAGATCACTGACGTCATCATGATTCAACCTTGTTTTTTTTTCAAGTTCCCAGTTGCCTTGAAAGCACCATAAATCCAGAGAATGCCAGACTTTGATGACAAAGTTTGATGACAACATTTGCCCACAATGGACCGCTGTGCCACCTTCCTGTTCAAGTGAGCACAGCACAACAAGGTGAGTCCAAAAATGTATTGTATGCTGCTGCATAAATTATGTAATATGCCAGGGAGATATGTATACTGTATCTAAGAAGGTAATACTTAATGTATGTTGTGTAGTAAGCTGTTAGTAGCCCATGTGCCTCACCCTAATAATTTGGTCTATTTACCCCTCTTAATTTCACCTACTATTCTGACTTGGTGGTGCACATGTAGCCTATAGCCTGTTTTTGAGAAATGTAATCATTGAATATTGTAAGAGCTTTCATTGTCTGCTTATATGCCCCCTTTTTATCCTACGGTTCTGACTTGGTGTATAGGGAGAACACTGTAAGAACGGCCCATGTTCTGAATTCTGTCAATGTACATTTCAAAAGTGCTGAACAAATAGTTATATTGACTACGTCCGTCCTAGCTTGCTCATTGATGTCTTAATCAAACTGATGGATTGCCTCTTGTCCGCTCGTCGTCCCCTTATGCCATAGTTTGTACATCTCGATTGTCAGTAGAAACCACATTTGTTTAAGCAAATCAGCCATATCAGCTATGTTTTTTTAAAGGCAGTAAATGAAGCTGAATTAACTGTTTCGTTGCCAGACAAGGCTCCGCTGATAGCCAGATGTAGCAGTTGTAAGGTGTTGGGACTGCTGTTGGGACTCTGCTGTTGGGATAGCTTTATGTAGGCCCTAACAGTTTGTGGGCAGCGTTTGTCACCGTTATAGTGCAATTAATGTATGGTTTAGTATTGTGTAGTGGCTTTGCTGACATGCATCCCACATTATTAAATTTTTTTCCCCACAGAGATTTACATGCTAAAATCGCCACTGTGTGTATATGCATTTGATCAGAATGACTAACCTGATGGATTATGGGAAGCAGCTATATGGATGTCCGCCACACTGCTTGAATAAGACATTATTTAGTCTGGTCCATCTGTGCTTGTCCTTCAGTGCAGTTTTGTTTTAAGCTCACAGCTCTGTCCTGTCCTGAAGCCTCTAAAACAGAGACAGAGAAAAAACGTCCTACCCTTGGCTCAGTCTGTCAAGGTTGTGGCGCTGGATTTGCTCACAGCCTCACACACATAGAGTAGGCTACATACACACCACCGCCCTGCACTGACAGACACACACACACGAACTCTGTGCCCACCATCCCCACAGGGCACAAAGAGACCTAATTCTCTACCCTTCATTTGTTGAGAGCTAAAGTCGTCTCAGGCGTCAGACTGGAACTGACAGATATGTTAATGTGAGTGGGAACACTCTGGATATTTAAGGGAACTGTATATGTGTGTGGTGTGCGCGTGCATACGTGTGTGTGTCCATCCTCATCTGTGTTTCTCATATATATATATATATATATATATATATATATATATATCAGTCTGTGTGAGTTGGATTCATCCTAAAGAACTGTTAGCATTATTAAACACCAAACACAAACAAATTCATACTGGATGTGATTGTGTTGGCATATTTCCCTCCCAACAGATGGTGGTAAAAAAAAAATAGGCCATTGTAGAAGTATAACCATTCCTCTTCATCAACAGGTGATGATGCTGCCTTGGCACTGCAACTTTATGTAGAGGGTCAATGGCATGGGCACTGGTGGTCGGCTGGTGTTTGGCCAGGCATGGCAGGACAGGAATGACAATGAGTAGTTTTAACCACAAGAGGGACAACGGCTATGTTTAACTGGACGGACATATTCGGACACACACACACACACACACACCATTTTTAAAGTGCTACATCATTTGGAAGTCAAGTACCTGTATGCAATTGTCTCCATTAGTCATATTGCGTCAGCGGGGATGGTTTTGACACTGGCTCTGAGCTATCTGAGAATAGCCGCTGTCTCTGTACTGGGACTGGGCGATTCCTTCACCTTTACCTGCTGCATATGAATGTAGCCCTTCATTACTTGCCATCTCGACTGTACAGGTTTCTGTGGAGGACAGCAGCAGGAGTGGTGTGGGGTTGCAGTGGCCAGCTGGTGTGCCTGTAGCAGGGCCCGCTGGATGGATGATCATCATACAACTCAACAGCCGTTCCCACCGACCAGGCTGGCACAATACCTGCATTCTGCTGCTGAGGGCAAACTCAACACCAGCCTATTTAGAAATGATTAAAGTAATGCTTTGAAAGAGGTTTTTTATGTATGGTGTTTTTGGAAAGTGTAGATTTAACATACTGACCTAGTGGATGTTTTTTCAATGGATTGATTTTCAGTAGGCCTAGTGCAGTAGCCTACAACGAAGTGGATGGACATTAAATCTTATAGTCATCATAACCTGCTATGGTCAGGTCAATATCCCACATCGTAACCATCATCATGGTTCATTGATTTATGGTTATCTCTCTTGTAAACATGTTTATTACCAGTGTCTACACTGAGCTTACAAAACATTAGGAACATCTTCCTGATATTGAGTTGCCCCCCTTTTGTCCTCAGAACAGCTTCAATTAATCGGGGCATGGACTATACAAGGAGTCAAAAGTGTTCCACAGGGATGCTGGCCCATGTTGACTCCAATTCTTCCCACAGTTGTGTCAAGTTGGCTGGATGTCCTTTGGGTGGTAGACCATTCTTGATACACACAGGAAACTGTTGAGCATGAAAAACCCAGCGGTGTTGCAATTCTTGACACACGCAAACCGATGTGCCTGGCACCTACCACCAGACCCCGTTCAAAGGCACTTAAATATTTTGTCTTGCCCATTCCCCTCTGAATGGCACATATACACTCTAAAAATGAGGTGTTCAACAAGGGTTCTATAATCCTCAAAGTTCTTTGAAGAACCTTAGGGTTCTTGGCACTAACAGTTGGGCAGTTAGGTTCCTGCAAGAACCCCATAGGAGGTGGGGTTAATTGAGGAACCTCCTTAGTTGGTGGGGGTTCTTGCAGGAACCTAACTGCCCAACTGAAACATTTGGATTTTAATTTGAAAGGACAGCAGGTGCAGGCACTTAAATGAAAAATATAAAGATGTCCTCAATTTAAGGTAAGGTTTGTCCCTTGTATGATCTAAATTGATATTGTCTTTTCAAATTTGTGCAAATCTTTCTAAAACAGAAAATGGACACAATCCAATGGATATCAATCAACAAAGAAGTAAGAATATGCAGGCTATGATAATATGTTGAAGGCTAGCTGTATTGGGTGCAGATGACTGAACTGCTCACTTATGTGTCTGTGTCTGCAGGTATACAGACGATGAGGCATACAAAGGTATGTCTATTGGTATGTTATGGAGATCACATGTACCATCCTCCTCCCTTGCCTCTTCAATGAATATCCCATAGGCCTCTACATTATGGACAAGATATGTGAATGAAAACATCATCAAAACAGTTTTTTACCACAAAAACCAAGTTATGAATACAGTTGTGTGCATGTTTTGTTAAACATCTGTGAATCCCCAAACTATTTTTTGGGGATTCACAGACTTCACCCTCTCTACACCTCTGATGAATATAACAGGAAACCTGTTCAATCACCATGCACTGCAAAATCATTCTGGCTGTGGATACGGAGAACATCAACACATTAACATCAACACGCCAGAGGGTATACCCATTGAACTTGAGGCTCACATTTAGATTTTCTTATTTTGCTTTGCCACTAAAATCATAATACACACTGACAACTAAAATATTGTGTTATTGTTGTGCATATTATTATTATTATTATTAATAATGATAATAATAATAATAGCGGAGGTGGGGTAGTTCAGATATTAACCCCAAAAGTTTCTTCAGAAAGTTCTTTGAGGATCTATTAAGAGGGGTTCTTTGAAGAACTTATAAGGGTTCCCCCACAGTTTCAATCTGAAGAACCCCTAAAGGATACTCCAGGAACCTTTTATTTTTAGAGTGTAGTTCAATGTTCCCCAAAAGGTTCTTCAAAAGGTTATTTGAGGATCCATTAAAAGGGATTCCTTGATGAACCCTTTTAAATGGTTCTTCGAAGAACTTATAGGGGTTCCCCGACAGTTTCCATTTGAAGAACCCCTAAAGGATACTCCAGGAATCTTTTATTTTTTAAAGTGTACGCAATCGATGTCTCAATTGTCTCAAGGCTAGAAAATATATATTTTTGACCTGTCTCCCCTTCATCTACAAAATCAAACTCAAATGTATTTATATAGCCCTTCTTACATCAGCTGATATATCAAAGTGCTGTACAGAAACCCAGCCTAAAACCCTAAACAGCAAGCAATGCAGGTGTAGAAGCACGATGGCTAGGAAGAACTCCCTAGAAAGGCCAAAACCTAGGAAGAAACCTAGAGAGGAACCAGGCTATGAGGGGTGGCCAGTCCTCTTCTGGCTGTGCCAGGTGGAGATTATAACAGAACATGGCCAAGATGTTCAAATGTTCATAAATGACCAGCATGGTCAAATAATAGTAATCACAGTGAACAGGTCAGGGTTCCATAGCTGCAGGCAGAACAGTTGAAACTGGAGCAGCAGCACGGCCAGGTGGACTGGGGACAAAAAGGAGTCATCATGCCAGGTAGTCCTGAGGCATGGTCCTAGGGCTCAGGTCTTCCGAGAGAGAGAAAGAGAGAATTAGAGAGAGCATACTTAAATTCACACAGGACACCGGGGAAGACAGGAGAAATACTCCAGATATAACAGACTGACCCTAGCCCCCCGACACAAACTACTGCAGCATAAATACTGGAGGCTGAGACAGGAGTGGCCAGGAGGCACTGTGACTCCATCCGATGATACCCCCAGACAGGGCCAAACAGGCAGGATATAACCCCCCCCCACTTTGCCACACAGCCCCCACACCACTAGAGGGATATCTTCAACCACCAACTTACCATCCTGAGACAAGGCCGAGTATAGCCCACAAAGATCTCCGCCATGACACAACCCAAGGGGAGCGCCAAGCCAGACAGGAAGACCACGTCAGTGACTCAACCCACTCAAGTGACGCACCCCTCCTATGGACGGCATGGAAGAGCACCAGTAAGCCAGTGACTCAGCCACTGTAATAGGGTTAGAGTCAGAGAATCCCAGTGGAAAGAGGGGAACCGGCCAGGCAGAGACAGCAAGGGCGGTTCGCTGCTCCAGTGCCTTTCCGTTCACCTTCACACTCCTGGGTCAGGCTACACTCAATCATAGGACCTACTGAAGAGATGAGTCTCTAAATAAAGACTTAAAGGTTGAGACCGAGTCTGCGTCTCTCACATGGGTAGGCAGACCATTCCATAAAAATGGAGCTCTATAGGAGAAAGCCCTGCCTCCAACTGTTTGCTTAGAAATTCTAGGGACGGTAAGGAGGCCTGCGTCTTGTGACCGTAGTGTACATGTAGGTATGTACGGCAGGACCAAATCGGAAAGATAGGTAGGAGCAAGCCCATGTAATGCTTTGTAGGTTAGCAGTAAAACCTTCAAATCAGCCCTTGCCTTAACAGGGAGCCAGTGTAGGGAGGCTAGCACTGGAGTAATATGATCACATTTTTTGGTTCTAGTCAGGATTCTAGCAGCCGTATTTAGCACTAACTGAAGTTTATTTTGTGCTTTATCCGGGTAGCCGGAAAGTAGAGTATGGCAGTAGTCTAACCTAGAAGTAACAAAAGCATGGATAAATATTTCTGCATCAATTTTGGACGGAAGATTTCTGATTTTTGCAATGTTACGTAAATTGAAAAAAGCTGTCCTTGAAACAGTCTTCATATGTTCGTCAAAAGAGAGATCAGGGTCCAGAGTAACGCCGACGTCCTTCACAGTTTTATTTGAGACGACTGTACAACCATCAAGATTAATTTTCAGATTCAACAGAAGATCTCTTTGTGTCTTGGGACCTAGAACAAGCATCTCTGTTTTGTCCGAGTTTAAAAGTAGAAAGTTTGCAGCCATCCACTTCCTTATGTCTGAAACACAGGCTTCCAGCGAGGGCAATTTTGGGGCTTCACCATGTTTCATTGAAATGTACAGCTGTGTGTCATCCGCATAGCAGTGAAAGTTAACATTATGTTTTCGAATGACATCCCCAAGAGGTAAAATATATAGTGAAAACAATAGTGGTCCTAAAACGGAACCTTGAGAAACACCGAAATTTACAGTTGATTTGTCAGAGGGCAAACCATTCACAGAGACAAACTGATATCTTTCCGACAGATAAGATCTAAACCAGGCCAGAACTTGTCCGTGTAGACCAATTTGGGTTTCCAGTCTCTCCAAAAGAATGTGGTGATCAATGCTATCAAAAGCAGCACTAAGGTCTAGGAGCACGAGGACAGATGCAGAGCCTCGGTCTGACGTCATTAAAATGTAATTTACCACCTTCACAAGTGCAGTCTCAGTGCTATGATGGGGTCTAAAACCAGACTGAAGCGTTTCGTATACATTGTTTGTCTTCAGGAAGGCAGTGAGTTGTTGCGCAACAGCTTTTTCAAAATGTTTTGAGAGGAATGGGAGATTCGATATAGGCCGATAGTTTTTTATATTTTCTGGGTCAAGGTTTGGCTTTTTCAAGAGAGGCTTTATTACTGCCACTTTTAGTGAGTTTGGTACACATCCGGTGGATAGAGAGACGTTTATTATGTTCAACATAGGAGGGCCAAGCACAGGAAGCAGCTCTTTCAGAAGTTTAGTTGGAATAGGGTCCAATATGCAGCTTGAAGGTTTAGAGGCCATGATTATTTTCATCATTGTGTCAAGAGATATAGTACTAAAACATTTGAGTGTCTCCCTTGATCCCAGGTCCTGGCAGTCAATCTACACTGGATTTGTGGATTTAACAGATGACATCAATAAGCTTTCATGTGGATTCACCTGGTCAGTCTATGTCACGGAAAGAGCAGGTTTTCCTAATGTTTTTGTTCACTCAGTGTACACTCTAAAAATGAAAGGTTCCTGGAGTATTATTTAGGGGTTCTTCAAATTGAAACTGTGGGGGAACCCCTATAAGTTCGCCGAAGAACCCCTTTTAATGGATTGTCAAAGAACTTTTTGAAACTTTGAACTTTTTGGTTAATTTTTGATCTACCCCCCTACCCTATTATTATTAATATTCATATTATTAATAATATGCATAGCAATAACAACAATAACACAATAGTTTAGTTGTCAGTGTTTATTATGATTTTAGTGGCAAACAGAATAAAACATGTAAATATGAGGTAAACTCCCATCAGAGCCCCAAGTCCAATGGGTATACCCTCTGACGTGTTGATGTTAATGTGTTGATGTTCTCCGTATCCATAGCCAGAATGATTTTGCAGTGCATGGTGATTGAACAGGTTTCCTGTTATATTCATCAGAGGTGTAGGGAGGGTGAAGTCTGTGAATCCCAAAAAAGAGTAATTATACAGATGTTTAACAAAACATGCACATGACAGTATTCATACCTTGGATTTTGTTCAGATACCTGCAGACACATAAGTGAGCAGTTCAGTCATCTGCACCCAATACAGCTAGCCTTCAACATATTATCATAGCCTACATATTCTTACTTCTTTGTTGATTGATATCCATTGGATTGTGTCCATTTTCTGTTTTAGAAAGATTTGCACAAATATCATCCTAAAACAATATTAATGTAGATCACGAGGACATCTTTACATTTTCATTTAAGTGCCTGCACCTGCTGTCCTTTCAAATTAAAATCCAAATGTTTCAGTTGGGCAGTTAGGTTCCTGCAAGAACACCCACCAACTAAGGAGGTTCCTCGATGAACCCCACCTCCTATGGAGGTTCTTCTTGGAATAACCTTTTTAGGGGCAATTTTCAGTGCCAAGAACCCTAAGGTTTTTTGAGGATCTTAGAAGAACCCTTGTTGAACCCCTCATTTTTTTGTGTGTATAATAACCCGCTTAGCAGGGTAAGAGTCAGTGACCTCGAGCTCACAGAGACAGACAAGGTCTTTGTTTTCTCATCTCTCCCACTCAGACTGACAGGACACGGGCATGTATCTAACTCACTCTATTAGCGCGTCCCCGCATGGTCCGTCCTAGACAATCATTCGTTTATTGTTGTCCTAGTCTAAAGATAAAGGTCATGTCGGCTGAAACAGTACGCCGCGCGCTATTGATTTTCGATCTAGATGGTGCTAATGAACCTCTCTAGCTCTGCGAAGGCCCGTACTGCGCCGTGCGCATGCGTCAAGAGGAGGCTTCTCATTTCGCTGGCTGCTTCATAGTCAGTCCCCGCAGCCCACAGTAGGCAACAACAGTCGCTACCTGCCTGTCTAGCGGAACGGATATGGCTCCCCACTCACCCCGGCTTTTTCCCAGACCCAAGCGGCTTGTTGCCATGCAAGGGCCGACATGACAGTACACGGACGAGAGAAGACCCCTGGCCGGCTCCGCCTGTCGGTCCCGTTAGAAGCAGGGAGAGGAGCGGGTCGATATGCCGTGTTGCTGGCTCTGTGCGCGCTGTGCTACAGCAACTCTCTGCACGGGGAGTTCGTGCACGACGATGTGTGGGCTATCAGCAATAACCCCGACGTCCGGCCCGGGTCCAGCCTGCAGAGCATCTTCTCCAACGACTTTTGGGGCAAGAGGATGGCGGACAACACAAGCCACAAGTCCTACAGACCGTTATGCATCCTCACCTTCAAGTAAGTTCGCTCTCTCCCCTATAGCTCTCTGTGGTTATCTGCCCAGCATCGGTTGCAAAGTAAAGTCTCTGTAGTTAACTTGAACAGCTGGGTCTCGGGCTGGAATGAGAAACAATGTTGCAGAAGTTGGTGGCAATGTCCAGAAGTGCGCTGGGCTCGTCAGCTATCCTACCTGTGATTGGATACAATTAATACCATGTATCCGTTCCCAGAAATAGGCTGACGTCATAGGCTAGCCTATTGTAGGTTACTTCTTGGTTTGAGCTGGGTTGAGCTTGGTCGATTGCCAGCGGTCATGAACGACGCACATCTACACTTACCATAAACAAACATGTACGTAGCCTAATGGGTTATAAACAGACTGCTACGGCGGTCCGGTTGCGCAGTTAGCTAAACTTGCTGAAGCGTGCCATGAACACTGCTCGCTCGCAAGAAAATCCGATTTGATTTGTGCTCCTTGATCTTACAATGTGCTACTTGAAACATTTTAAAATAGCCTAGAGTCGACATACAGTATGTTAGCTGGACCGGGCAGATATTGACTGTTTTTTGCCTACACACTTGTTGCTTTCTGTGGAATCCCAGAATTCGCACTCACGTTCACTTCAATGTATTTTGGCGGATATGTTTGACACTCCAGAACATTTATCGGCCACATTTTGGGAAATGAGTGTTGAATGTTGTTGTATCAACTAAACAAACAGTCGTCATTCAAGAGAACTTTTCCAGCCAGTGTCAATTTAATCTCCGGGCACACACACTGGAGAGGGGGTGTCACAGGCAGCGCAATGGGACGCGGGAGGATTCTGGCTTTCGGCTCAAGCGTTAGTCAACCAGAAACATTAATAGCCTACATATTTCAAAGATTGATGAAAAACATACTACAGACTATTTGAAAGATGTGTTGATATGAAAACTACACACAAAAAAAGTCGACAGAAAACTCCAGGCTCTGTTTCTATCTAGCACATGTAGGATTGATATTTAACTAGGCAAGTCAGTTAATTATGAACAAATTGTTATTTACAATGGCGGCCTAGTAAACATGTCTAGCAGGTCTTTATGTAATCGGTGAGGGCACAAATTGCTTGGTTTTCTTCAGCAGGCAATACAGTTGAAATATAAACAATAGATGGAATACTAATATGAACCGATTCTCTGCGTGGTAAAGCTTTGTGCTTCTTTTTTGCACAGGGCTGTGGATACACACACACACACACACACCATCCTATGTATGGGACTTATCTATTCTAATACTTTGATTGCTTAGTAAGACATCATCTCCACCGTCACTCTGTCGCTGTATCCTCTGACCTCTTCTCAGAGCCTGAACCGTCTGACAACCACGTGCTGCTCCTCCCGACACTGCACGATGCGCCAGAAAATACATTTCAAATAAGTGATTTTTTATTCTCTGCGCTACATTCCTGTGTTGAGCGTGTAGGTGTCAACATCGTCTTTGAAAAGGGCACATTCAGAGCTGAAGACGCGAGATGCTGATTATGACAACAGAGAGGTTGTCAGCTGCTGTGTGTGCGTGCTGAATACTTAGTGCGCTGGTTAAGGGGGAGAGGGAAGGCCGATGTGCTGAGGCTTTGAATGGGGTTTCTCTCTTTTGAGACGATGGATGGAGCATCTGGTTGTGTAGCGCTCTCCTTCTGGTTCTGCAGTTGGTTACCCACACACTGCTGTCAAGCCAAGCAGCTGAATCTCCATCTACACATAGCCCAAAGCTGGCCAGATGCATTCTCTGTGGTGTGTAAGCTCACGCATATACACAAGCTACTCCTGAGTGTCTGCCTGTCTCAAGCCTGTAGTCTAATACTTTGTGACAGCACAGAGAGAAGGGAGGAGATCAGTTGTCAGTGTCTCAGTGACACTACAGTACCTTGTCTGGTCTCCTCTGTGTTCTCTTTAAGTTCAGACTAAATGGGGCAAATCTGACTCACATTTGCATGTATGCTTCCTTATTATGGGAGACTAAGTGCCTATTTACACACATGTACCGTATATGGGACAGTGGTACATATGGACACACACACACACACACACACACACACACACACACCTATGCCCTTGAGGACCTGCTAGGTATATCTGTCATTTTGACATGCAGGGACTCACACCTCATACACACACACACAGACGAACGCACACATACACACCTGGGCCTGTGGGGGCTCTGTGCTCAGTATAGCAGTGTGTTTCTGTGTCAGTGATCACTGTCGGGCCTCCGAGACGGTCCTCAAGGTGAAGGACACACACCCCCGAAGCACTCTAAAGTAGCCTGTTAATGGAACGATGGCTTTGGGGAGAGAGCAGGAGGGGACCAACAACTGAGAATGACAGAAAGACAGGCTATGAGATCACAGCATACGGTCCAGCACCCCCCCCCCCCCCTCTTGAATCCCACCCAGAGGACATAGTATAAACATGGTACAACAGTGTAAAGACACACAATCTGCTGAAGCCTCTGTCATATCCCCTGTCCCCTCCAACACAGCCAGGCTACAGGCTGAGAGCTGGATACCTGTCTGTTTCAGCATTGACCAGTGTAACCACTCTACCTGCACGTCTCAACACTTCTCTTCTATCACAATACAGGGACTATAGTGCTGTAGCTAGGCAACGATGAAATAAAAATGACACCTATACAGTGGTGGGCCCAGAGTTTTTCCTGGTCAGGGGATGTGGTGTGGAAAACCTCCAGATCCTAGTCGTAGGGTATAAGAAAGGCCTTGTTTTTCCTGGTCAGATCACATTGACAGGAAATTGTCCGCTGTCCAGTCTCTGGTCTCTAATTGAAATGCATGAGTTTTAATAACAGAGTGCACATCCGCCATGACTCACTGAGAAGGCCTATAACAAGATCACATCAGAGGGCTGGCATACACGTGTTAATACCCTCTCCCCAGGGCATCCTACAACATCCACTATGTATGATCTATGATGTAACACAGGATATAGGAGGGGTGGAGCCTGTTTTTCATCATCACTTAATGGATTGGACGTTGGCTTTTATGAGACATCCCCATTATCGCTTATGTATGACAATCAGCTCTACGGTCTTTCCCCCATTAAAACCCATGTTACGTTCTCTTCAGATTCCCTTCTTTCTAGTTTAGTTAAGTTTCAGATTCTCCAAGTCTTTCATCCTGGAAATGTGTGGGTTTCTTCACATTAGGAGTCAGACTGTGCTTGTTTAATGATGAGAGAAACAGGCTGTTTTACAGAGATGGTGTAATACTGTAATTGAATTCATAATGGAGGTTTGGGGTTGGGATTCTTCTCTGAGACGGGGGAGGAATCGTAATTACAATCTCACGGAGAAATGCTTTTATATAACCTGAACAAATGGTTTTCTGTACCTGGGTGTGTAATGGAGATGTTTAGTACTGTGTCATAACTGTATGTGGGTGGGAAAAATGTTATTTGAACAGACTAATATATGCAGATATGAGATATATTCTATGAAGATTCCAAATGGCGTATCTCAGCCTTATTACACCACCAAAAAGCTTCTTTAGAGGGAGATTATATGTGTTTCTGTGCTGGGATTCCAAAATGCTCTGCTTCATTCATGTGTAAAATAGTTAGGGTTAGGCTCATCCATTTAAAATCGGGTAATTAAGGGAAGGGAATATCCTCACCAAAAATGAATTTAATTGTATTCAATTCATGTAATTACCTTAAGTTAGATACCCGTCCTGAATTTAATTGACTCAGGTCGAATGGAATTGACCCCAGCCGTGATTGGACTGTAGTCATTGGTGATGGAGGAAACTGTAAAGGAGGGTCACAGTTCCTGACACAGTGTGGCTGTGATACATTAGCAGCAAATGTTTCATATCCTGCAGTTTTAGTTTGAATAAGTCTCTTTTCTCTCTAATTATGATGGTAAAATGGTGATTGCTCTCTCTCTCTCTCTCTCTCTCTCTCTCTCTCTCTCCATCAGATTGAACATCCTCTTGGGTGGAATGACCCCTCTCTACTTCCATGTGGTCAACGTGTGTCTTCACTGTGCCGTGACCTGTCTGCTCATGCACACGTGTGATCGTTGCGTGTTCGACGACCCCCGTCTGGCCTTCCTCACCGCCCTCCTCTTCGCTGTGCACCCCATACACACTGAGGCTGTGAGTATGCGCACACACACACACACAACCCCCTCTAGCAGACATGCTTCTTCTCAATGACTCACTCCCTCACGTGTAAGACCAATGACATTGATTCCTTCACATATTGTAGAGTAGCACTACCTCGGGACACATGCAGTCATCCTCTGACATGGCAATCTGTGACTAACTGTGCTCTCACTCACGCGTCTCGCTACTGGTGAATCAGGTCCCTGTTCAGTAAGTCCGGAAAAGGCAGCCTTCCCGGTTTCATATTGCAGTTCCAGCTCCATGAATTTAGTTTTGAATGTTTGAAAAGTAGCGAGGCACGTTTTACAATTCGGGAAATGTATGCAAGTCCTGTGTGGAGGAGAATTATAATTCGTTCTCACAGGTGAAGGAAGAAGAAAGACCGCTGTGTTAAAGTTAGAGCTCTGCAGAGACACTGAGGGGAAACAGAGAGAGAGATGAAAAGGGCGAAAGAGAAAAAATGTGGAGAGGGCGAGGCAGAGGAATGTATGAGATGGTGGAGAGAGCGAAGGATAAAAGGAGGAGCGGGCGAGGGAGAGAAAGAGAGCAAGAGGGAGCTGAATAAAGAGCAGCAGGGGTGAGAGCTGAGCTATACTATAGAGCTCTACAGGGTGCTCCCTTGAGCCCCTAACACAGAGAGAGGAGCAGAGAAGGGAAGATGAAAATGCAGAGGGGAGAGACGAGACCAGGGCTGCTCCCAGTCTGTGTCTAGTCTAGCATCCCAATCAGCCTTAGTCTCTCTAGTGTTAATCCTGCAGTTCCCTTCATCCTTCCATCTGTCCCCAGTGTGAGCTTCAGCCCAGGCTTCATCGCCCAACCTTCTCCCTAAACCATAAACTAATCATGGACCAACCTCCAGCTCATAACCCCTGTCCACATCCACAGCCACTCGAATCAGTCTTTAGCTTCCTAGCTCATTCCAGCACTAGCCTCACTAGCATACATTTTCAGGAGCTCCAGTCCCATTTCCACCCAGTGTCAGTCTGCTAGGCAGTAAGTAGCTAGTCAGTCATTCTGAGGGCTGGGGCTGATGCCGGGGCTGTGTAGTGGCAGGTCTTTGGCAGTGCTGTGTCTCTGCAGTGAGTGACTGTGCTAGTGGTACCAGAGTCTGATGAACTCAGTGCAGTAAACCGGTTACGTCATTAGCCAGGGGACCAGCTGGAGTTCACTTCACTTATACTGATGAGGAGGGACACACACACACACCACAATAAGGCAGAGATTAAAAAGTGGCTTATCCCTCACCCTCTCTGTGGAGCTCCTGGCATCACACAGTCCCGGTCTTCCTATCCAATATGGCCGCCATAAAGATGCAGTCATTCAGATCTGCAGCCAGTGAATGGAGGTGCTGTTCAAGGCTGAAAGCCCTCTATTCAACCCACTCTCCTCTCTTCTCAATGGCGGCTGCTGAGACAGACTGGTCAGGTCATGTGGGGACCCCACTGACCGTCTGTGTGTCTCACTGTCCACTTAGGCACACACATGGTTGGCATGGCGAAGTAGATCTTGTTGAGTGTCTTAGCTGTAGGGAAAAGACAGGCCAGACAGAGGTGAGGGACGCCATACTGTAGATAGAATAATTTTCCTCCTGACTTTTAACACCATGTTATTAAGAAAATGCATATTTTGAAGACCTGAGGGAGAAAGAGTGCGTGTGGTGTGTGTGATATATGTGTTTGGGTCTGTGTCCTTGGGCTGTATTGTATATTCTTCTCCACGTGTTAAGTTTAGAGTGGGGGAGCTGCAGCTGTGTTCAAATTCCTGCAAAATTGTGTAATTGGCTCGAAGGAGGTAGTCTGTGTTTTGTGTGTGTGTGTTTGTGCCAGTGAACAGAGCCCAGTGTGTGTAGAGCAGAGCAGGCCAGGAGACAGCAGTGGAGAGGTGGGAGAGCCATACTTACTATTACAGCAGCTCTGGTTAACACAATAGCTATTATTGAAACACCTTTGTGTCCGTCAGTTCAGTGTATCACTGTCACCATTGTGTCACCACTGTCAGAGGTACCGTCTATCACTATAGGTTTATGGACATGTTTGGTGCTGGGTTAAATAGGATTAGTATGGTACTGACTAGCGTCCTGCCCAGGGGGTGTACTTGTACATCAAGCTGCCTCACGCTACAGAAACAGGATGGGCCCAGGCCGTTCTGGCTTGGACAAGGCTAATTACTGAGTACTGTAGTAGGGATGTGTGGTGGGGTAGTACTTTACTGTAGTAGGGGTGTGTGGTGAGGTAGTACTTTAAATCAAATTTTATTAGTCACATGCACCGAATACAACAGTGCACTGCTTACTTACGAGCCCCTAACCAACAATGCAGTTTCAAAAAAATACAGATAAGAATAAAAGTAACAAGTAATTAAAGAGCAGCAGTGAAATAACAACAGCGAGACTATATACAGGGGGGTACCGATACCGAGTCAATGTGCGAGGGCACCGGTTATTTGAGGTAGTATGTAGTTAGAGTTATTAAAGTGACTATGCATAGATGACATTGGCGGCAGACAGCGTGATCACACAGTCTTCCAGAACAGCTGGTGCTCTCATGTATGTTTCAGTGTTATTTGCCTCGAAGAGAGCATAGAAGTAGTTTAGCTCGTCTGGTAGGCTCGTGTCACTGGGCAGCTCTTGGCTGTGCTTCCCTTTGTAGTCTGTAATGGTTGTGTAGTATGATTTGATCTTAGTCCTGTATTGACGCTTTGCCTGTTTTGAAGATTCGTCCGAGGGCATAGCGGGATTTCTTATAAGCTTCCGGGTTAGAGTCCCGCTCCTTGAAAGTGGCAGCTCTAGCCTTTAGCTCAGTGCGGATGCTGTCTGTAATCCATGGCTTCTGGTTGGGATATGTACGTACAGTCACTGTGGGGACGACGTCATCGATACACTAATTGATGAAGCCAATGACTGATGTGGTGTACTCCTCAATGCCATCGGAGGAATCCTGGAACATATTCAGTCTGTGCTAGCAAAACAGTCCTGTAGCTTAGCATGCTTCCTCTGACCACTTTTTTTATTGATCTAGTCACTGATGCTTCTTGATTACATTTTTGCTTATAAGCAGGAATCAGGAGGATAGAATTATGGTCAGATTTGCCAAATGGAGTGCGAGGGAGAGCTTTGTATTTCTGTGTGTGGAGTATAGGTGATCCAGAGTTCTTTTTCCTCTGGTTGCACATTTTACCATGCTGATAGAAATTTGGTAAAACTGATTTAAGTTCACTGCATTTAAGTCCCCGGCTACTAGGCGCCACCTCCGGGTGAGCGTTTTCTTTTTTGCTAATGGCGGAATACAGCTCATTCAATGCTGTCTTAGTGCCAGCCTCTGACTGTGGTGGTATGTAAACAGCTACAAATAATAGAGATGAAAACTATCGGTAGGTAGTGTGGTCTATAGCTTATCATGAGATACTCTACATCAGGTGAGTAATAGCTTGAGACTTCCTTAGATATCGTGCACAAGCTGTTATTTACAAAAATACGTAGACCTCCACACCTTGTCTTACGAGACGCCGCTGTTCTATCCTGCTGGTACATCGTATAACCGTCCAGCTGTATGTTGATGTTGTCGTCGTTCAGCCACGACTCCTTGAAGCATAAGATGTTACAGTTTTTAATGTCCTGTTGGTAGATTAATCTTCCGTGTAACTCGGCGATTTTATTGTCCAAGGATTGCATGTTTGCTAGCAGAATGGAGGGAAGTGGGGGTTTATTCGATCCCGACCTTCGGCCCCTCTTTCTCCGCCTCCTCTTCACGCAGATCATGGGGATCGGGGCCTGTTCCCGAGGAAGCAGTGTATCCTTCACGTCGGGCTCGTCAGAGTCGTGAAAGTAAAAATAGGATTCTGCTAGTCCGTGGTGAGTAATCGCAGTCCTGATGTCTAGAATTAATTTTTTGGTCATTAGAGATGGTAGCGGCAACATTATGTACAAAATAAGTTACAAAAATAAGTTTACTGTAGTAGGGATGTGTGGTAGGTTAGTACTTTACTGTAATAGGGGTGTGTGGTAGGGTAGTACTTTACTGTAATAGGGGTGTGTGGTAGGGTAGTACTTTACTGTAATAGGGGTGTGTGGTAGGGTAGTACTTTACTGTAATAGGGGTGTGTGGTAGGGTAGTACTTTACTGTAATAGGGGTGTGTGGTAGGGTAGTACTTTACGGTAATAGGGATTAGAGGTCGACCGATTATGATTTTTCAATGCCGATACCGATTGTTGGAGGACCAAAAAAGGCCGATACCGATTAATCGGTCGATATTTATTTATTTATTTATTTATTTATTTATTTGTAATAATGACACTTACAACAATACTGAATTAACACTTATTTTAACTTAATATAATACATCAATAAAATCAATTTAGCCTCAAATAAATAATGAAACATGTTCAATTTGGTTTAAATAATGCAAAAACAAAGTGTTGGAGAAGAAAGTAAAAATGCAATATGTGCCATGTAAGAAAGCTAACGTTTAAGTTCCTTGCTCGGAACATGAGAACATATGAAAGCTGGTGGTTCCTTTTTAACATGAGTTAACACACACACACACACACACTGTAAATCAGTACCAAATGTCCCATTAGACCTTTCCAAGGGGCAGGGTGTGTCTCTAAAGCACATTCTATTAGAAACAGTTGTAGCCTTATAGGGGTGTGGCTCAGAATGTACCAGAATATGTGTTTCTCACTGCACACACGCACGTGCGCACACACACACACACACACACACACACACACACACACACACACACACACACACACACACACACACACACACACACACACACACACACACACAGCTGGTACTCCATGGGGTAGGACATTTAGATATTTTAAGTGAGTGTTAGGGCTGGGAGCGTTTTTGAGTTGAGATATATTGTTAAAGAGTGTGTGTGTGTGTGTGTGTGTGTGTGTGTGTGTGTGTGTGTGTGTACCGAGATGACACTGCTGAGTCACCTTCAGTCACAGTGGGAGGCAGGGATGGATAGAGGAAGATGAAAGGAGAGAAAGAACAGAGGGGGGGAAGTGAAGGATGAAGGGCAATGGATGGGGGGGTGGGACAGAAGAGGAAGTTGAAAGGGAGGAGAGTGAGGACAGGGAAGGGTGGAAGACTCTTCTCTTCTTCCTCATGAATTAAATATACATGATACTGGGCTCCTCCCCCTGCTTTAGTGATGAGCTTGTACAGCAGGAAAATGAAATACCAGCAGTTACTGTAGGTCATTTTTCTTAATTTAGGAAATACAAAGTGTTGGTATTCCTGATTCCATATATGATCACGAGTCAAATAATGCTTAATGAGAGCACCATCAGGAATAATACCAACACTTTGTATTTTATTCAATATAAACAAATGATTCGGCAGTGATTACTCAACAACACTCAAATGAGTGAAATATGCGAGTGAAATCAATATGTAAACATGGCTCAGACATGTTATGCTGTACTTTTTTCTTAGGTAGAGAACAATATGCGCTCTCGTGTGACTCTCATGAAGGAGGCGTGTGTGTAGCACAGCAGGCGACTTCTCATTTCCCACTCCTGGGTAATGCAATGGGCACTAGCTATGTTTCCATTAACTTGTCCAGTGATTATTATTTATTTATTTTTCTTCGAAAATTACAACGTTTCCATAGAAAATAGATGCGACAATTGCCTGCTAGGGTACGTTTCCATTTAACTATCTTAACTATCTTTTCGATTTAAAAACAGCTGGATGCAATGACGCCACAGAAACAAACAAAACTTTTTTTTCAAAAACCTACAATGTCGAATAAACTGTTTGTGGTTGAAGTGTTTCCGTTACCCATTTAGGCAAATTGCGCATGAATACATTTGTGACAGACTGTATGCCCTCCCATCTGTTTCATGTCTCAGGTATAGCCGGCGAAAGCCAGCATGTATAGAATGCAATAATTAACTAATATTAGCCATGGTCTAATAATTATCCCGTGCCAGCATATCGCCATGGTCCGTGCCATTGGGAAAGTGCACTACTGGACATCTGAAATAAGTGGATGGTGAAACTTGCCGTTCAACCAGAAAAGCAAATCTGGTATTCTTGAAAGTCAGGACAATCCTTGACAAATATCTACATATACAGTGGGGAGAACAAGTATTTGATACACTGCTGATTTTGCAGGTTTTCCTACTTACAAAGCATGTAGAGGTCTGTAATTTTTATCATAGGTACACTTCAACTGTGAGAGACGGAATCTAAAACAAAAATCCAGAAAATCACATTGTATGATTTTTAAGTAATTAATTTGCATTTTATTGCATGACATAAGTATTTGATACATCAGAAAAGCAGAACTGAATATTTGGTACAGAAACCTTTGTTTGCAATTACAGAGATCATACGTTTCCTGTAGTTCTTGACCAGGTTTGCACACACTGCAGCATTGATTTTGGCCCACTCCTCCATACAGACCTTCTCCAGATCCTTCAGGTTTCGGGGCTGTCGCTGGGCAATACGGACTTTTAGCTCCCTCCAAAGATTTTCTATTGGGTTCAGGTCTGGAGACTGGCTAGGCCACTCCAGGACCTTGAGATGCTTCTTATGAAGCCAATCCTTAGTTGCTCTGGCTGTGTGTTTCAGGTCGTTGACATGCTGGAAGACCCAGCCACGACCCATCTTCAATGCTCTTACTGAGGGAAAGTGGTTGTTGGCCAAGATCTCGCGATACATGGCCCCATCCATCCTCCCCTCAATACGGTGCAGTCGTCCTGTCCCCGTTGCAGAAAAGCATCCCCAAAGAATGATGTTTCCACCTCCATGCTTCACGGTTGGGATGGTGTTCTTGGGGTTGTACTCATCCTTCTTCTTCCTCCAAACACGGCGAGTGGAGTTTAGACCAAAAAGCTCTATTTTTGTCTCATCAGACCACATGACCTTCTTCCATTCCTCCTCTGGATCATCCAGATGGTCATTGACAAACTTCAGACGGGCCTGGAAATGCGCTGGCTTGAGCAGGGGGACCTTGCGTGCTCTGCAGGATTTTAATCCATGACTGCGTAGTGTGTTACTAATGGTTTTCTTTGAGACTGTGGTCCCAGCTCTCTTCAGGTCATTGACCAGGTCCTGCCGTGTAGTTCTGGGCTGATCCCTCACCTTCCTCATGATCATTGATGCCCCACGAGGTGAGATCTTGCATGGAGCCCCAGACCAAGGGTGATTGACCGTCATCTTGAACTTCTTCCATTTTCTAATATCTGCGCCAACAGTTATTGCCTTCTCACCAAGCTGCTTGCCTATTGTCCTGTAGCCCATCCCAGCCTTGTGCAGGTCTACAATTTTATCCCTGATGTCCTTACACAGCTCTCTGGTCTTGGCCATTGTGGAGAGGTTGGAGTCTGTTTGATTGAGTGTGTGGACAGGTGTCTTTTATACAGGTAACGAGTTCAAACAGGTGCAGTTAATACAGGTAATGAGTGGAGAACAGGAGGACTTCTTAAAGAAAAACTAACAGGTCTGTGAGAGCTGGAATTCTTACTGGTTGGTAGGTGATCAAATACTTATGTCATGCAATAAAATGCAAATTAATTACTTAAAAATCATACACTGTGATTTTCTGGATTTTTGTTTTAGATTCCGTCTCTCACAGTTGAAGTGTACCTATGATAAAAATTACAGACCTGTACATGCTTTGTAAGTAGGAAAACCTGCAAAATCGGCAGTGTATCAAATACTTGTTCTCCCCACTGTATATATATATTTATAGTTAGCAAGCAGCAGGCATTTAGAATTAATTAAAGCTTATAGTTACGTGATGACCTTACGCGTACCTTCAAAAATATTCTCCAATCATAATTTATATATAAAAAAACATTTCCATCATTTTGTCACAATAAAATTAGACAAAATAAAAATCCACCCTTGTCAAATGGATAAAAATGTTGTCGATAATTTGAAAATGTCTCCTTATCTGCAGTTTCCATTACACATGTCGCAACGTTATTGCTTCTGTCGAATAAATCGGGGCCATTGGAAACCTGCCTACTGTTAAGTAGCCCTTGGAGGTCCATCCATCTGTAGTAAGCGCAACACAGGGTCATTGGCCAATTCATTCAGATCTTCGGCTTTAGCCTGCTTATATAGAGCGGATACTAGCTGTTTTCTGAAATGGGGGCGAAGTTCGTAGCGTGGCTCGAGCACTTTCACCAAGTGCCGAAACCCCCCCCCATTCTTCTCAACCACCAATAATGGGCTCATATCCACGGCTATTAACATAGGCTACCTATCGCTCTTGTAACTTCGTTGGCCCGGTCATTAGCTGCGAAGGGCTGCTTGAATGCAGAGGGGAGATTAAGTTGGGTTTTTGTTATATTGTTTGCGTTTCAATCTTGCTCAGGAGGTAGGAATACTGGGGTGATGTCTGCGTAAATGTGTCAACGTGTTTGATGTGTTGGCTGCTGCATAGGGTACTCTCGTTGAGCAGTGGCAACATACTCTCTCTCTCTATCGCTGTTGTACTCTACTGGGAAGCCCAAATGTTCCCAAACTGGGGATTTTAAAGGATGATGGAGACTCCTGGTTTAACGACCACGCCATCGCACAAAACTAGTTTCGGCCTGTAGTAGTGATTACAACGTGCACATAGGCTCTAGTTTTCTTTTAGGAATAGCCTGAAATGTTTTTTTTAGCTCCGATTTACAAAAAATGTCTACAATGCAGTGTAGGCCTAGTATTTTTTAAAATATATTTTGTATGTATTCATTCGGGTTCACAGTGCAGACCAAACCGAGGTCCCTGTACCCTTACACACACACACACACACACACACACACACACACACACACACACACACACACACACACACACACACACACACACACACACACACACACACACACACACACACACACACACACACACACACAGTGACAGAGGTTGGCTGTCTTGCCAATTAGATTAAAAGGGTCTGGGACCCAACTGTTATATTTACAGACTCTCTGGAGGGTGGCAATCAATCTACTTCTTCCCGTCCTCCTCATCTATTGCAATCCCACTCCTCTCTCCTCCTTACCCCCTCCCTCTCTCCATCCCTCTGTCTTCCTATCCTGGAGGTTTTGAGATTTATGATCTCACAACTCCTATCTGACCCAGTTCATCTCTCAGAGTCTCTCTCTCTCTCTCTCTCTCTCTCTCTCTCTCTCTCTGTCTCTCTCTGTGTTCTTTATCTCAGTCCTAGTTGGACATGTCAGTGTGCTCATCCAGTCTGACTAACTTCCTCGCTGCAGCAGAGACTTAAGTTCCAGTGAGGTCTGCAGTTTTTAATGTACCCCAGACCCAAACAGAACTATAACACAACCTAACATATCACCAGCTAACACATCACACCTTATGTAATGCCACCTAACTAGGTCTCTCTCTTGGAGAAGAGGCTCAAACATCAGGGCACTTTGTGGTAAATATATAGAAATTAGTAATGTCGTACTGTGATCTCCAACTTGCCCTGAATTGTCTCTGGACCTTTTCTGACAGACTGTACCATAACACAGTGTTATGTAACAGAGTTATGTGTCTCAGTGTAACCTAGCAACACAATAGACTTGCCTATGGACACCCACTCTACTCTGTCACTCGTCTACAGGTTGTCCGGGTCACCTGAGCCACAGGACTAATGCAAACTCTGTGTATGTTACAGGTGTCTGGTATCGTGGGCAGGGCGGATGTCTTGGCCTGCATGTTGTTCCTCCTGGCCTTTCTCTCCTATATTAGGTGAGAAAACCCTCTCTCTCTCTGTCATTACTATGGAGGGCGGATTGTGTGGAGTTTTTTTACACTGGGCGGCATTTTCTCTTTACTTAATAGCACTCTCTCCCCCCCTTTCTCTCTCTCTTTTTTTTCTCTCTCTCTTTTCTCTCTCTCTCTCTCTCTCTCTCTCTCTCTCTCTCTCTCTCTCTCTCTCTCTCTCTCTCTCTCTCTCTCTCCAGGAGTGTGGGTGTGTGTGATTCTGCAGACTGTCTGCCCTCCACTGTGTCTGTGTGGGCGCTGGGTGCCAGTCTGCTGCTGGGTACCTGTGCCATGCTGGTCAAGGAGACGGGCATCACCGTCTTCGGGGTGTGTGTGTTCTACGACGCCCTGGTGCTCTGCCGCAAGCCCCTCCTCTTGTAAGTCCTGTGTGTGTGTGTGTGTGTTAAGATGGCTTGATTGCCTAAGAAGACCTTTGTCACCATTGTCAGCTTGTGTGTGTGTTAAGATGGCTTGATTGCCTAAGAATACCTTTGTCACCATTGTCAGCTTGTGTGTTTTTTTTTATTTTTTTTACCTTTATTTAAAACCAGGTAGGCTAGTTGAGAACAAGTTCTCATTTGCAACTGCGACCTGGCCAAGATAAAGCATAGCAGTGTGAACAGACAACACAGAGTTACACATGGAGTAAACAATAAACAAGTCAATAACATGGTAGAAAAAAGAGAATCTATATACAATGTGTGCAAAAGGCATGAGGTAGGCAATAAATCGAATAATTACAATTTAGCAGATTAACACTGGAGTGATAAATCATCAGATGATCATGTGCAAGAAGAGATACTGGTGTGCAAAAGAGCAGAAAAGTAAATAAATAAAAGCAGTATGGGGGGTGAGGTAGGTAAATTGGGTGGGTAGTTTACAGATGGACTATGTACAGCTGCAGCGATCGGTTAGCTGCTCGGATAGCAGATTTTTAAAGTTGTTGAGGGAGATAAAAGTCTCCAACTTCAGAGATTTTTGCAATTCGTTCCAGTCGCAGGCAGCAGAGAACTGGAAGGAAAGGCGTCCAAATTAGGTTTTAGCTTTAGGGATGATCAGTGAGATACACCTGCTGGAGCGCGTGCTGCGGGTGGGTGTAGCCATCGTGACCAGTGAACTGAGATAAGGCGGCACTTTACCTAGCATAGCCTTGTAGATGACCTGGAGCCAGTGGGTCTGACGACGAACATGTAGCGAGGGCCAGCCGACTAGGGCATACAGGTCGCAGTGGTGGGTCGTATAAGGTGCTTTAGTAACAAAACGAATGGCACTGTGATAAACTGCATCCAGTTTGCTGAGTAGAGTGTTGGAAGCTATTTTGTAGATGACATCGCCGAAGTCGAGGATCGGTAGGATAGTCAGTTTTACTAGGGTAAGTTTGGCGGCGTGAGTGAAGGAGGCTTTGTTGCGGAATAGAAAGCCGATTCTTGATTTGATTTTGGATTGGAGATGTTTGATATGAGTCTGGAAGGAGAGTTTGCAGTCTAGCCAGACACCTAGGTACTTATAGATGTCCACATATTCTAGGTCGGAACCGTCCAGGGTGGTGATGCTAGTCGGGCGTGCGGGTGCAGGCAGCGAACGGTTGAAAAGCATGCATTTGGTTTTACTAGCGTTTAAGAGCAGTTGGAGGCCACGGAAGGAGTGTTGTATGGCATTGAAGCTCGTTTGGAGGTTAGATAGCACAGTGTCCAAGGAAGGGCCGGAAGTATATAGAATGGTGTCGTCTGCGTAGAGGTGGATCAGGGAATCGCCCGCAGCAAGAGCAACATCATTGATGTATACAGAGAAAAGAGTCGGCCCGAGAATTGAACCCTGTGGTACCCCCATAGAGACTGCCAGAGGACCGGACAACATGCCCTCCGATTTGACACACTGAACTCTGTCTGCAAAGTAGTTGGTGAACCAGGCAAGGCAGTCATTAGAAAAACCGAGGCTACTGAGTCTGCCGATAAGAATATGGTGATTGACAGAGTCGAAAGCCTTGGCCAGGTCGATGAAGACGGCTGCACAGTAATGTCTTTTATCGATGGCGGTTATGATGTCGTTTAGTACCTTGAGCGTGGCTGAGGTGCACCCGTGACCGGCTCGGAAACCGGATTGCACAGCGGAGAAGGTACGGTGGGATTCGAGATGGTCAGTGATCTGTTTGTTGACTTGGCTTTCGAAGACCTTAGATAGGCAGGGCAGGATGGATATAGGTCTGTAACAGTTTGGGTCCAGGGTGTCTCCCCCTTTGAAGAGGGGGATGACCGCGGCAGCTTTCCAATCCTTGGGGATCTCAGATGATACGAAGGAGAGGTTGAACAGGCTGGTAATAGGGGGTGCGACAATGGCGGCGGACAGTTTCAGAAATAGGGGGTCCAGATTGTCAAGCCCAGCTGATTTGTATGGGTCCAGGTTTTCCAGCTCTTTCAGAACATCTGCTATCTGGATTTGGGTAAAGGAGAAGCTGGGGAGGCTTGGGCGAGTAGCAGCGGGGGGGGCGGGGCTGTTGGCCAAGGTTGGAGTCGCCAGGAGGAAGGCATGGCCAGCCATTGAGAAATGCTTGTTGAAGTCTTCGATTATCACGGATTTATCGGTGGTGACCGTGTTACCTAGCCTCAGTGCAGTGGGCAGCTGGGAGGAGGTGCTCTTGTTCTCCATGGACTTTACAGTATCCCAGAACTTTTTGGAGTTAGAGCTACAGGATGCGAATTTCTGCTTGAAAAAGCTGGCCTTTGCTTTCCTGACTGACTGCGTGTATTGGTTCCTGACTTCCCTGAACAGTTGCATATCGCGGGGGCTCTTCGATGCTATTGCAGTTCGCCACAGGATGTTTTTGTGCTGGTCGAGGGCAGTCAGGTCTGGAGTGAACCAAGGGCTATATCTGTTCTTGGTTCTGCATTTTTTGAACGGAGCATGCTTGTCTAATATGGTGAAGAAGTAACATTTAAAGAATGACCAGGCATCCTCAACTGACGGGATGAGGTCAATATCCTTCCAGGGTACCCGGGCCAGGTCGATTAGAAAGGCCTGCTCGCAGAAGTGTTTTAGGGAGCGTTTGACAGTGATGAGGGGTGGTCGTTTGACCGCGGACCCGTGGCGGATACAGGCAATGAGGCAGTGATCGCTGAGATCTTGATTGAAGACAGCAGAGGTGTATTTGGAGGGCAGGTTGGTCAGGATAATGTCTATTAGGGTGCCCATGTTTACGGATTTAGGGTTGTACCTGGTGGGTTCCTTGATGATTTGTGTGAGATTGAGGGCATCAAGCTTGGATTTTAGGACTGCCGGGGTGTTAAGCATATCCCAGTTTAGGTCACCTAACAGAACAAACTCTGAAGCTAGATGGGGAGCGATCAATTCACAGATGGTGTCCAGGGCACAGCTGGGAGCTGAGGGGGGTCGGTAGCAGGCGGCAACAGTGAGAGACTTATTTCTGGAGAGATTAATTTTTTAAATTATAAGTTCGAACTGTTTGGGCATAGACCTGGAAAGTATGACAGAACTTTGCAGGCTATCTCTGCAGTAGATTGCAACTCCTCCCCCTTTGGCAGTTCTATCTTGACGGAAAGTGTTATAGTTGGGTATGGAAATCTCAGAATTTTTGGTGGCCTTCCTAAGCCAGGATTCGGACACGGCAAGGACATCAGGATTGGCAGAGTGTGCTAAAGCGGTGAGTAAGGCAAACTTAGGGAGGAGGCTTCTGATGTTGACATGCATGAGGCCAAGGCTTTTTCGATCGCAGAAGTCAACAAATGAGGGTGACTGGGGACATGCAGGGCCTGGGTTTACCTCCACATCACCCGAGGAACAGAGGAGTAGTAGGATGAGGGTGCGGCTAAAGGCTATCAAAACTGGTCGCCTAGAGCGTTGGGGACAAAGAATAAAAGGAGCAGATTTATGGGCGTGGTAGAATAGATTCTGGGCATAATGTGCAGACAGGGGTATGGAGGGGCGCGGGTACAGCGGAGGCAAGCCCAGGCACTGGGTGATGATAAGAGAGGTTGTATCTCTGGACATGCTGGTCTCAATGGGTGAGGTCACCGCATGTGTGGGGGGTGGGACAAAGGGGGTATCAGAGGTACGGAGAGTGGAACTACAGGGTCCATTGCAAACCAAAACAATGATAATGAAAACTAGCCTGAACAACAGTATGCAAGGCATATTGATATTTGAGAGAGACATACAATAAGGCATAAAGTGATTGCAGGTCTTGATTGGGAGAGCTAGCTAAAACAACAGGTAAGATAACAGCAGCAATAACAGGGTGCTAGTCTAACACAGCAACAACAGGTAAAAATGGCGACGACTAGGCAGAGAGGGTCGGATTAACTACACACAGATCCTGAGTTAAAGCACAGAGCCGACAGATAAAACACAAATAAACAGAATGGAGTACCGTGAATTAATGGACAGTCAAGCATGCATCAGCTATGTAGCCAAGTGATCATAGTGTCCAGGGGGCAGCCGTAGATGGAGCAGGGAGGCCTCCACTAAGCTAGCACGCGGCGTTTAAAGTTAGTAGCCCGGGGGGTGGTCTGCTCAGACGGAGGGGGTCTGCTCAGACGTGGTCGTGTCGACAGAGAATCCAAGCCAGATGGCGATGGCGAAAGAGAGGTTGTGAATTGTAGAATTGTGTTTGCTAACTGCAGCCGTAGATGGAGCAGGGAGGCCTCCACTAAGCTAGCACGCGGCGTTTAAAGTTAGTAGCCCGGGGGGTGGTCTGCTCAGACGGAGGGGGTCTGCTCAGACGTGGTCGTGTCGACAGAGAATCCAAGCCAGATGGCGATGGCGAAAGAGAGGTTGTGAATTGTAGAATTGTGTTTGCTAACTGGTGCTAGCTTCGTGGCAGTGGCGCTAGCTGCGCTAGCCGCAAGCTAGCTGTGAGGATCAGAAGCAGTGGCTCAGGGATTACGGCAGGAATCCGGCGTTGTTGTCGAGAGACAGTCCGATGCTGGTAAATTGGTGAGTAATATCCAGGCTAATAACAGGGCTGGTGTCTGTGCAGAAGGTAAAAGCTACTAGCAGCGGCAAAAAAAATGGCTAAATTAGCTTGTAGCTGGTATTGTAGCCCAAGAATTCGCTGGTAGACCTCTTCAGATAGCCGGCAGATGGGCCTAGCTCGAGGCTAGCTCAAGGCTAACTGGTGCTTGCTTCGGGACAGAGGTGTTAGCCAGTAGTAGCCACTCGGTTGCAGCTAGCTAGCTGTGATGATACGGTGTAATTGTCCAGAGCTTGCGTCAGGAATCCGGTGATGTGGTAGAGAAAAAGCAGTCCTATATGCTCTGGGTTGATATCGCGCTTGCAGACTGGCAGGTATTGGCCCGGTATTGAAGCTGGCTGTGTCCGAGTTGAGGGTGAAGACCGCAGCAGTGGCTAACTGACTACTAGCTAGTAGCTAGTTATCTGGCTAGCTTCTGATTGGGGTTACGGTTCTAAAGTATAAAAAAAATAGCAGGTCCGTACCACATTGGGTGAGGCGGAATGTAGGAATGTATATTCAGTTCCTAGATGGAAAGTGAAATTAAAATATATACGAAATGTATACGAAAAATACGAAGACTATTTACTATTTACTATTTACACGCGACAGGACAATACAAACACACGTCCGACTGCTACGCCATCTTGGATTCTTGGATGAGTGTATGAGTGTGAGCTGGTTATATGCCAGCCAGTTAATTTGGTGGATCAACCATCTAGAGAATCAGAATAACGTGTGTGTACAGTAACAGTATGGCCAAATGTTGGTATGGGAATGTCCTGGATTCTGCCTCTCTGGGGTGTATATTACAAAGGATTGTAACACAGGCTCAGACGAAGGGAGAGACGGGTGAAAACTACTGCTACATAGACAGCTGTGTGTGTGTGTGTGTGTGTGTGTGTGTGTGTGTGTGTGTGTGTGTGTGTGTGTGTAGTCCACCCTGCCAGGTCCAGATGTTTTGAGGGCTTCCACCCCATTAAGTGTTGGAATGTGCTGGAATTAGCATGTGTTCAGTAGCCTGGCCTCTAACACATTAAAGGATTTAACAGTGAGGGGGGACGTTTGTGTGTGTATTAGGGGTTATGTTAGGGTAACTGCCCCAGGCATCTGTCATTGAGTCGTGTGGCTGTGGGACTTGAGTGAGAGTGTGTGTCTGTGAGAGTGTGTTTCTCTGTGTGTAAATGTGTCCCTTAGTATTTGGATGCATTTCTTTGTGTTCGCTCATCACACCCCGTCCTGCCAGAAATCTACTCTTGGCATCGTCTCTCTCTAAGCCATGTCCTGTGTCTCTTGTTTATGTCTTCCTCTGGATGGACATGCTAATCTGATATAACCTCTTAATATAACAGTGGAGCGCTCAAACTGTGTGTGTGTGTGTGTGTGTGTGTGTGTGTGTGTGTGTGTGTGTGTGTGTGTGTGTGTGTGTGTGTGTGTGTGTGTGTGTGTGTGTGTGTGTGTGTGTGTGTGTGTGTGTGTGTGTGTGAGTGTGTGAGAGAGAGAGTGCTACCACTGACAGACAGCCCTGGACTACAGGCCTCTCTGTTGTAGTATTACAACAGCTGTACTGGTCTGATAGTGAATGAGTGCACCACTAACCCCTACTGTTGGCTGATGAATGGTGTATAGCACTAATGCTGCTACTTGTGGCTTTGTTTTTTTCTCTCTGTTGCTCTGGACTAAAGCTGCCTGCTAAATAGTTAGTGGTGACTTCAATGTTGACTCCTATAGCTTTAAGACACTGTTCTGTTGCTAAGTTACAGTACAGTGTTGTTACTTTTGCTGGAAATAGTGTTTTACTTGTTTTATTGTTCTATTCCCGACACACACACACACACACACACACACACACACACACACACACACACACACACACACACACCCGAACAGCTGTGTTGGCCTGCTCTCCTGCCTGGCTGTGTGTTTACATGGCACAGTAACATGCCTCTGTGTCTCCAGCCAGAAAACACACACAAACTGCACACACAACTTCAATTCCCTCCACCCACCAGGGAACGCCCAGAGTTATTGCCACAATCAGGCACCGTGCCTGGGCCACAACCCTGATCTCTGCTCCATGTCCTCAGCCACCTAAACCGCTCCTGGGCCTCAGTCCTCTCCCCATCCCCTCTTTCATGTGTGGAGTTCCATACCTCTAACCACCACCACTAGGCACTGTAGTCTTGAGTCCTACCTCAAACCAAGCACTGATGCTGGGCTTGGACTCTCTCACCCCCCCCCCCCAAGACCATCATCATCACTAGTAGAATCTGCTACTCACCACACACCAACCTCACCACCATCTCTATGGTGTGGCTATGACATCACAACACAACACGATGGAGATGGAAGGAGGGAGGGATGAATTGGTGTGAGGGGAGAGGGTGAGAGACAGATGTGAAAGAATAATGGTTGTGTTTGTGAGTGTGTGGATGTGTGTTTTTGTGTAATCCTATGCAGTATGTTAAAGCCCCAAAGACAAGCCCAGAGCCCTATCAGTGTCTCAGCCAGTGGTGACAAGAACTCTCTCTGAGGGATGGCGTGCGTGTTAGTGCAGTAGATGGAATCTCTCATTTGACCGCACGCACAGCATATTTCTTCTCTGAAAGCCTACAGTATCTGCCACGGGGCCTGCGGTTTGGGAGACCTAAGAGTGTGTGTGTGTGTGCGTGTGTGTGTGTGTGTGTGCGTGTGTGTGTGTGCGTGTGTGTGTGTGTGTGTGCGTGTGTGTGTGTGTGCGTGTGTGTGTGTGTGTGTGCGTGTGTGTGTGTGTGTGTGTGTGTGTGTGTGTGTGTGTGTGTGTGTGTGTGTGAGTGAAGCTGTGATCTGTGATCTGTGAATGAACCCAGCAGAAAGGGATGGAACAGAAAAGAGTTGTATGTGTCTGCTGTGTCTGCTGTGAGCTCCACAGGCCCTGTTACAGGGAGAGACAGAGACTATGTGTACGGATGTGTTTCAGAAGGCATAGAGAGAGGATGAGGAGAGGGAGAGAGTATTCAGTGAAAACACACTCTTTTCCGGCTTCTCGTCTCACTGTACTGTCTTTGATACTGGTGCCAGGGAACAGGAAATGCGGATCGTCTCAGGAATTCAGCGAGGAATATCCAATAGCATTTCCAGCCAAACCCCCGCTTTTCCTCTCTCCTTCGCTCTATCTTTCTCTATCTCTCTGTCCCTCTCACTCTCCTATCTCTTGTCCATTTTCACTCTTCTCCCTCTCTCTTTCCGCCCCCTCCATCTCTCGTTTTCTCCCCCGCCCCTCTCTCCCTCTTCCCTCCGGTCGCCCTTTGTTCTGGACTGCAGTAGCTGTCAACATGCATTAGATATGCGTTGGAGATAGGTTAGTGATATGTTGGGGGTGCGTTAGATCTCTCCCCACGCCTGTCCTGTGCCTGTCTCTTTGATACGCTGGGAAGATTTAATAGATGCTGATTTAATTTGGGCCTTAATTAAACACCAACAGCTGTTCATGTATCTACAGGCTGGAGTAACTGATAGAACTGAGGGAGGGATTGGGAGGGAAAATAGAGAGAGAGAGAGAGAGAGAGCAAGGGGGAAGGAATTAAGGAGGGAGAGCAAGATGGAGATTGTGTGTGTGTGCTCTGTGTGTGTGCTCTGTGTGTGTGTGTGTGTGTGTGCACTCTGTCTCCTCTCTGTAATGAGAGCCCTTGGGCCACAGCTCTCTTGCCTGTTAGGAGACCTGTCTGTGATAAGCAGGGTATGTGAACGGTGTTGAGCGGTGGGAAATCCCGCTCATCGCTAACGGAGTGTTGCTAGCTCACAGCTCCAAGTCCTTTCCAACCGTGCTGCTAAAAACCGGTCTGCGCTCACAGGGGGAAAAAACTGACGCCACAAATTCGCTCCATTCATTAAAATCACAATTTAACCAACACCTATCTATTTTTGTGACTACTTGGACCTACCACTTGGTTTTGAAGTATTGAAACCAAACCATATGATTTGGAATGAAAAGTAGGCTAATTTTGATAAACATGAAAAGGTGAATGTCATAATTTTAAATTGGCTACATGTCATATTAAACCGCATATAACACTCTAAATAGGTCAGGAGCCAGACAGGGAGCCTAAGAAGGAATGAAAAGGAATGACTCTGGCTATATTATTTCAGTTATTTCAAGGCTATAGCCGACAAAGAAATACATTGTGAAACATTTGCAAGTGCGACACAATATGCTGGTAGGGACATAAAGCGTTTCCCAATTTAAACAACATTTTGTTGTATTAAATCATTAAATCCAAATTTTAAATGAAAAATGTTTTATTAGGCTCAGTGCCTTTTTTGAATTCATTTTTAGAAACACAAGTTTAACCAGTTTGTGGCATCCGGCTCATGTGATGGTCAGGCCAGTAGCAGAGAGCATCCTCTCCGCGCTTTCAGAGCCACTGGAGATGCTAAACACCCTTTTGACCACTCTTGCCAAGCTGGGCGGAGATGCAGAGTTGTTTATAAAAATGTCTATAGGTAGGCCAAAAGGTTTTTAGGCAAAATAAACCAATCAAAACAGAAAGCTCCTTGAAAGGGGGCATATGCCCGGCCGATTGGGCCAAAATCAATTATGGCCTATTATATAGATAATAGATTTATAGATTTTTAGTTTGTAAGTAGTTTGCTACAATGCAACACTTAATTAGCTACTCACCTCATTCCTTTCTTTTAGCATGTGCACGTAGTAAGTTCACCATCATGCTTTCAGGATAAGTGTCTTTTCAGATTAGACAATGATTCTTTAGTTGTGGACATTACATCACCGCAATCCCACTCTTGCTTTTGGTCCTCATCTTTGTAAGTCACCTTGATTTAGCACCTGTGTGTTTTATCAGTTTCTTTATGGAAATATTTAGCGAACTCCATGACAGTAGTTAAAGCAAGGGGCTTTAGCAGCACACAAGTAGACTACAAATGCATGCTGGGCCAGGCATGCCCTGAGCTCATGAAGTGAACGCTACTGGAGCGAAATTGAAGCAGGCGAGAAGGCCGACCCTCCAGCCTTTTTGTAATCTCACTCTGCGCTCCAGTCAAATTGGGCACTCTTCGCTTCGCTCCAGTTCTGTTCACATACTCTGGTGATAAGCGGTCCGGAACTGTGATTTTAAACAAGCCATCCTGACAATGGAGGGAGAGAAAGACAATGAGGGATGAGAGAAAGAAAGAAAGGGAGCATGCAACAGAGAGGAGGCACAGAGAGTGACGGAAAAGAGTGAGCGAGGAGAAAGGCAGAGAGAGTGAGTGAGATAGCGACAGAGGGAATAGGAGAGAGAGAAAGATGAAGAGAGCAAAATAATGTCAGAGTGATAGCCATCACGTCTTTCTCCGGTGTATCTGGCCCAGTGGGGTGTGAGGGCCTGTTTTTAGATGGATGATTGCCCTGCATTGTCATTCAAATATTCAACACACAGACCAGGGGTCTGAACACTAATTGGGAGATTGTTTTGTAAATGCCTTATCAAAAAGATGTCTGGGGATTTTTGTTGGGGTGAGCTTTTTTTCTCCTGCCTAATTTGTTTGGCACCCGTTTATCGCCGGCCCACACAACTCGAGAGCAGCCAATCGGATGGGAGTACAGATGTTTTAACCCTTCCTGTCTGGGTTGAGAGCACAGTATTTTACACTACAGTTACAGTACATTTATCACACTGCATGCTCTTATTCCAAGCATCCTTATGTACTGTGTATGCCGTGCTAAAAGTGCCCTGCGTATGGAAATACAGAGAACTCCTCATACAGTGTTCACATCCGTGCAGGAGAATTTAATCACTATAAATAGTTGACCACTATATTCACTATAAGCAGAGTCTACCTTATACAGAGAGTGTACTATATGGTTAATACGGTGCCATTTGAAACACAGCCGTAGACAGTGTTTATGGGACGTGTCTCTGCCCTGTGAGTTAGCCCTCCTCCATCTCCATTAGGTCTGTGTTAGCTCTGCCCGATAATGTCATCTTCTCCAGGCATGTTTACAGACGGGCTAGGAGATATGAGGGGCCCATCACACTGGGTTATGTGTTTCTGACTGGGGCCCTCTGCTTTAAAAATATTCAGACAGAGAGAGCTGGGGTCCAGAGTGGGTTTGTGACGGAGGAGTGTGTGTGTTGTAGGGTATGAGTGAAAGCATATGGCTGATCAGAGAGTTCAACTCTGAGTCGATCTCTCCACAACTTAATGCAAGTTTGTGTGTGTGTGCGTGTGTGTATCTGCTGTATTTATGATAGAGTGTGTTCAATTTGGGGCTTTGTCCCTCATTCTTCAGGGGAGGTTCACAGCTGTGAGTTGTGTTTCTTGTTAGGAATGATCTCTGTGGCTTTCCGTAGGTGTTCTGCTCCCCCTTCCTTGCTTGTACTTCTGAAGAGACCTCTAATTGACAGAGGAACTCACACGATGTCTATTGTGACACATTTTCGCTCCCCTCAGAGGAGTCTTTGTAGTCAGTGCATGTGGCACAATTATCCCAAGGGATTTTGTTGGTGTGTTTTTATGTGTGTGTTAAAAAAAAAAAAAAAAGTTGGTTTAAAAAGTTGATGATGATGGAAATGATGATTATGATGAGACGGAGTATAAAATAAGTCCCTGAAGTGTGTGTGTGTGTGTGTCCTTGTGTAAATGTGTGTTGGAGATATGTATTTTGATGTTTCTGTGAGTTCTTTTGAGATGAAATACTTTGAAGATTATATTTACTCAGACAGAACCCTTTGAAACTTCTAGAACGTGAAGAAGCCTCTGAAGTGAGTCTGTCTGTCCCCATGAAATGGGGCACTGGAGATAGTGCTAGTGTGTGTGCCCTGCTGGGTAGCTTACATGACTCGGTAGGCTGTCAGGGCATGTCTAATTGGGAGATCTGCTCAGTGTTTTTCTGTAGGCAGCAGCAAGGCAGCAGCTACTCTTCCTGGTGTCCAAACACATTAAAACACTTACATTACATATAAAACTAAAGACAGTACATTATTAAACCACTACACACAGTGCATTCTGAAAGTATTCAGACTTTTTGACTTTTTCCACATTTTGTTACGTTACAACCTTATTCTAAAATTGATTAAACTGTTTTTTCACTCATCAATCTACACACAATACCCCATAATGACAAAGCAAAAACATTTTTTTGACATTTTTTCGAATAAAAAGAAATTAACATACATTTACATAAGTATTCAGACCTTTTACTCAGTACTTTGTTGAAGCACCTTAGGCAGCGATTACAGCCTCAAGTCTTCTTGGGTATAATGATACAAGCTTGGCACACCTGTATTTGGGGAGTTTCTCCCGTTCTTCTCTGCAGATCCACTCAAGTTGTCAGGTTGGATGGGGAGCCGTTGCTGCACAGCTATTTTCAGGTGTTTCCAGAAATGTTAGATCGGGTTCAAGTCCGGGCTCTGGCTGGGCCACTCAAGGACATTCAGAGACTTGTCTCAAAGCCACTCCTGTGTTGTCTTGGCTGTGTGCTTAGGGGCGTTGTCCTGTTGAAGGTGAACCGTCACCCCAGTCTGAGGTCCTGAGCTCTCTGGAGCAGGTTTTCATCAAGGATCTCTCTGTACGTTGCTCCGTTCATCTTTGCCTCGATCCTGAATGGTCTCCGAGTCCCTGCCGCTGAAAAATATCCCCACACCATGATGCTGCCACCACCATGCTTCACCGTAGGGATGGTGCCAGGTTGCCTCCAGACGTGACGTTTGGCATTCAAGCCAAAGAGTTCAATCTTGGTTTCATCAGACCAGAGAATCTTGTTTCTCATGGTCTGAGAGTCTTTAGATGCCTTTTGACAAACTCAAAGTGGGCTGTCAAGTGCCTTTTACTGAGGAGTGGCTTCCGTCTGGCCACTCTACAATAAAGACCTGATTGGTGAAGTGCTGCAGAGATGGTTGTCCTTCTGGAAGGTTCTGCCGTCTCCACAGAGGAACTCTAGAGCTCTGTCGGAGTGACCATCGCGTTCTAGGTCACCTCCCTGACGAAGGCCCGTCTCCCCCTATTGCTTAGTTTGGCCGGGCAGCCAGCTCTAGGAAGAGTCTTGGTGGTTCCAAACTTCTTCCATTTAAGAATGATGGAGGCCACTATATTCTTGGGGACCTTCAATGCTGCAGAATGTTTTTGGTACCGTTCCCCAGATCTGTTCCACGACACAATCCTGTCTCGGAGCTCTACAGACAATTCCTTCTACCTCATGGCTTGGTTTTTGCTCTGACATGCACTTACAGCTGTGGAACCTTATATAGACAGGTGTGTGTGCCTTTCCAAATCATGACGAATCAATTGAATTTACCACTGCGTGCATCAGTCATGGTTCTATGTCATACTGTGCGCCTCCCATAGTCTGTTCTGGACTTGGGGATTGTGAAGAGACCTCTGGTGCCATGTATTGTGGGGTATGCATGTGTGTCTGAGCTGTGTGCTAGTAGTTTAAACAGACCGCTCGGTACATTCAGCTTGTCAACACTTCTTACAAAAACAAGTGATGAGAAATTGACATGCTTATCATTAATGTTAGCTCTCCATGTACATTTAGGGCCAGCTGCCCTGTTCTGAGCCAACTGCAATTTTCTTAAGTCCCTCTTTGTGGCACCTGACCACACTACTGAACAGTAGTCTAGGTGCGACGAATCAAATCAAATTTCATTTGTTGCATGCGCCTAGTACAACAGGTGTAGACCTTATAGTGAAATACTTACAAGCCCTTAACCAACAATGCACTTCAAGAAATAGAGTGTAGTAAATATTTACTAAATAAACTAAAGTCATTAAAAAAAATAATCTAAAAGTAACACAAGAAAATGACAACAATAGTGAGGCTATATACAGGGGGTACGGGTGCTGAGTCAATGTGTGGGGGTACAGGTTAGTCGAGGTAATTTGTAAAGTGACTGTGCATAGATAATAAACAGCGAGAAGCAGCAGTGTAAAAACAAAGTGGGGGCGTCAATATAAATAGTCTGGATGACGTTTTGATTAAATGTTCAGCAGTCTTATGGCTTGGGGGTAGAAGCTCTTAAGGAGCCTTTTGGTCCTAGACTTGGCGCTCCGATACTGCTTCCCGTCCAGCAGTAGAGAGAACAGGAACAGTCTATGCCTTGGGTGACTGGAGTCTTTGACAATTTTTTATGCCTTCCTCTGACACCACCTAGTATATAGATCCTGGATGTCAGGAAGCTTGGCCCCAGTGATGTACTGGGCCATAGGCACTACCCTCTGTAGCGCCTTACTGTCAGAGGCCGAGCAGTTGTCATACCAGGCGGTGATGCAACTGGCCAGGATGCTCTCGGTGGTGCAGTTGTGTAATTTTGAGGATCTGGGGACCCATGCCAAATCTTTTCAGTCTCCTGAGGGGGAAAAGGTGTTGTCGTGCCCTCTTTACAACTGTCTTGGTGTGTTTGGACCATGATAGTTCGTTGGTGATGTGGACACCAAGGAACTTGAAACTCTCCTCCCGCTCCACTTCAGCCCCGTCAATGTTAATGGGGTCCTGTTCGGCCCTACTTTTCCTATTGTCCACAACCAGCTCCTTTGTCCTGGCACCACATTGCCAGGTCTTTGACTCCCTCTGTATAGGCTGTCAAAAAACCAAATCAAATTTTATTTGTCACATACACATGGTTAGCAGATGTTAATGCGAGTGTAGCGAAATGCTTGTGCTTCTAGTTCCGACCATGCAGTAATATCTAACAAGTAATCTAACCTAACAATTTCACAACTACCTTATACACACAAGTGTAAAGGAATGAATAAGAATATGTACATAAACATATATGAATGAGTGATGGCCGAACGGCATAGGCAAGATGCAGTAGATGGTATAGTGTACAGTATATACATATGATATGAGTAATGTAGGGTATGTAAACATTATATAAAGTGGCATTGTTTAAAGTGGCTAGTGATACATTTATTACATCAATTTTTCCATTATTAAAGTAGCTAAAGTAGAGTCAGTATGTTGGCAGCAGCCACGCAGTGTTAGTGATGGCTGTTTAACAGTCTGATGGCCTTGAGATAGAAGCTGCTTTTCAGTCTCTCGGTCCCCACGTTGATGCACCTGTACTGACCTCGCCTTCTGGATGATTGCGGGGTGAACAGGCAGTGGCTCGGGTGGTTGTTGTGATGTTCTTTTTGGCCTTCCTGTGACATCGGGTGGTGTAGGTGTCCTGGAGGGCAGGTAGTTTGCCCCCGGTGATGCGTTGTGCAGACCTCACTATCCTCTGGAGAGCGTTACGGTTGTGGGTGGAGAAGTTGCCATACCAGGCAGTGATACAGCCTGACAGGATGTCCTCGATTGTGCATCTGTAAAAGTTTGAGTGTTTTTGCGCTGCTGCGCCTTCTTCACCACGCTGTCTGTGTGGGTGGACCATTTCAGTTTGTCCGTGATGTGTACGCCGAGAAACTTAACTTTCCACCCTCTCCACTACTGTCCCGTCTGTGGATAGGGGGGTGCTCCCTCTGCTGTTTCCTGAAGTCCACAATCATCTCCTTTTGTTTTGTTGACGTTGAGTGTGAGGTTATTTTACTGACACCACACTCCGAGGGCCCTCACCTCCTCCCTGTAGGCCGTCTCGTCGTTGTTGGTAATCAAGCCTACCACTGTGGTGTCGTCTGCAAACTTGATGATTGAATTGGAGGCATGCATGGCCACACAGTCATGGGTGAACAGGGAGTACAGGAGAGGGCTGAGAACGCACCCTTGTGGGGCCCCAGTGTTGAGGATCAGTGGGGTGGAGATGTTGTTAACTACCCCCACCACCTGGGGCGGCCCGTCAGGAAGTCCAGGACCCAGTTGCACAGGGCGAGGTTGATGGCGCGAATGCTCCATCAATTCACGGTTTCTGGTTGGAGAATGTTTTAATAGACGCTGTGGGTACAACATCACCGATGCACTTGCTAATAAACTCGCTCACCGAATCAGCGTATTCATCAATGTTGTTGTTCGATGCTATGCGGAACATATCCCAGTCCACGTGATCGACGCAATCTTGAAGCGTGGAATCTGATTGGTCGGACCAGCGTTGAACAGACCTGAGCACGGGTGCTTCCTGTTTTAGTTTCTGTCTATAGGCTGGGAGCAACAAAATGGAGTCGTCAGCTTTTCTGAAAGGGGGGCGGGGGAGAGCCTTATATGCGTCATGGAAGTTAGAATAACAATGATCCAGGGTTTTGCCAGCCCGGGTCGCGCAATCGATATGCTGATAAAATTTAGGGAGCCTTGTTTTCAGATTAGCCTTGTTTAAAATCTCCCGCTACAATAAATGCAGCCTCAGGATATGTGGTTTCCAGTTTACATAGAGTCAAATGAAGATCTTTCAGGCCCGTCGATGTGTCTGCTTGGGGGGGAATATACACGATTATGATCGAAGATAATTCTCTTGGTAGATAATGCGGTCGGCATTTGATTGTGAGGAATTCTAAGTCAGGTGAACAAAAGGACTTGTTCCTGTATGTTGTTATTATCACACCACGTCTCGTTAATCATAAGGCATACACCCCCGCCCTTCTTCTTACCAGAGAGATGCTTGTTTCTGTCGGCGCAATGTGTGAAGAAACCAGGTGGCTGTACCGACTCCGATAGCGTGTCTCGAGTGAGCCATGTTTCCGTGAAACAAAGAACGTTAGTCTGATGTCTCTCTGGAAGGCAACCCTTGCTCGGATTTCGTCTACCTTGTTGTCAAGAGATTGGACATTGGCGAGTAGTTTGCTCGGGAGCGGTGCGCAATGTGCCCGTCTACGAAGCCTGACCAGAAGACCGCTCCGTCTGCCCCTTCTGCGTCGCCGTTGTTTTGGGTCGCCGGCTGGGATCCGATCCATTGTCCTGGGTGGTGGGCCAAACAGAGGATCCGCTTCGGAAAAGTCGTATTCCTGGACGTAATGTTGGTGAATTGACGTTGCTCTTATATCTAATAGTTTCTCCCGACTGTATGTAATAAAACCTAAGATTTCCTGGGGTAACAATGTAAGAAATAACACAAAAAAACTAAATACTGCATAGTTTCCTAGGAATGTGAAGCGAGGCGGCCATCTCTGTCGGCACCGGAAGTAACGGTGATCAGGCCTTCCACTGTTGCATCTTCCGAAAACGTACTGATGGTATTGGAGTCGTGCTTGGCCACACAGCCTTGGGTGAACAGGGAGTATAGGAGGGGACTAAGCACACACCCCTGAGGGGCCCCAGTGTTGAGGGTCAGTGTGGCAGATGTGTTGTTACCTACCCTTACCACTTGGGGGTGGCCCGTCAGGAAGTCCAGGATGCAGTTGCAGAGGGAGGTGTTTAGTCCCAGGGTCCTTAGCTTAGTGATGAGCTTTGTGGGCACTATCGTGTTGAACGCTGAGCTGTAGTCAATGAACAGCATTCTCACATACGTTTTCCTTTTGTCCAGGTGGGAAAGGGCAGTGTGGAGTGTGATTGAGATTGTGTCATCTGTGGATCTGTTGGGGCTTTATGTGAATTGGAGTGAGTCTAGGGTTTCCGGCATGATGGTGTTGATGTGAGCGATGACCAGCCTTTCAAAGCACTTCATGGCGACCGCCGTGAGTGCTACAGGGCGGTAATCATTTAGGCTGGTTACCTTCGCTTTCTTGGGCACAGTGACTATGGTGGTGTGTTTGAAACATGTAGGTATTACAGACTCGGTCAGGGAGAGGTTCAACATGTTAGGGATGACACTTGCCAGTTGGTCTGCGATATCCACAATATAGCAGGGGAGTAAAGCCATAACACATACCTTTACCAGCAGCAGACTATGATCAATAATGTCAAAAGCCACAATGAAATATAACAAAACAGCCCCCACAATCTTTTCATCATCAGTTCTCTCAGCCAATCATCATCATTCAATTGTGTAAGTGCTGTGCTTGTTGAATGTCCTTCCCTATCAGCGTGATGAAAGTCTGTTGTCAATTTGTTTACTGTAAAATAGCATTGTATCAAACACAATTATTTTCAGAAGTTTATTAAGGGTCGGTAACAGGCTGATTGGTCGGCTATTTGAGCCAGTAAAGGGGGCGTTACAATTCTTGGGTAGCGGAATGACTTTTGCTTCCCTCCAGGCCTGAGGGCGCACACTTTCTAGTTGGCTTAAATTGAAGTAATGGATAATTTAAGTGTCAATATCGTCTGCTACTATCCTCAGTAATTTTCCATCCAGATTGTCAGACCCCGGTGGCTTGTCATTGTTGATAGACAACAATAATTATTTCACCTCTTCCACACTCACTTTACGTAATTCAAAAGTACAATGCTTGTCTATCATAATTTGGTCAGATATACTTGGATAAGTAGTGTCAGCGTTTTGTTGCTGGCATGTCATGCCTAAGTTTGCTTATCTTGCCAATGAAAAAGTCATTAAAGTAGTTGGCGACATCGTGGGTTTTGTGATGAATGAGCCAACTGATTCAATGAATGATGAAGCCGAGTTTGCCCTTTTTCCCAAATGTTTATTTAAGGTGCTCCAAAGCGTTTTACTATCATTATTTATATCATTTATTTTTGTTTCATAGTATATTTTATTTAGTTTAGTCACCTGATTTCTTAATGTGCAGTACGTTTGCCAATTGATTGGGCTGCCAGACTTATTTGCCATACCTTTTGCTTCATCCCTCTCAACCATACAATTTTTCAATTCCTCATCCCAAAGCGATTTAACAGTTTTTATTCATTTTCTTAATGGGTGCATGCTTATTAGTAACTGGAATAAGCAATTTAATAAATGTGTCAAGTGCAGCGTCTCCTCATTACACACCACAGACCAGCAAATATTCTTTACTTAATCAACATAAGAATCAATACAGAACTTCTTGTATGTCCTCTTACACTATATTAGGCCCAGCCTTGAACTTTGGTTTTCCTTGATATGGCTACTATATTGTGATGACTACATCTTATGGATTTGGATGCTGCTTCAAATCACATTTCTGCAGAGTTAATAAGGATGTGATCAATACATGTTGATGATTTAATTCCTGTGCTGTTTGTAACTACCTTGGTAGGTAGACTGATAACTTAAACAAGGTTGCAAGCACTGGTTACAGTTTGAAGCTTTTTCTTGAGTAGGCAGCTTGATGAAAACCAGTCAATATTTAAATTACCAAGAAAATATACTTCTCTGTTGATATCACATACATTATCAAGAATTTCACACATATTATCCAGATACCGACTGTTAGCTCTTGGTGGTCTATAGCAGCTTCCCACAAGAATGGGCTTTAGGTGAGGCAGATTAACCTGTAGCCATATTACTTCAACAGTATTTGACATGAGATCCTGTCTAAGCTTTACAGGAATGTGGTTCTGAATATAGACCATAATGACGCCCCCGTTGGTGTGAAAAGTGCAAATCAATCCCAGAACAACAGCAAAGGACCTTGTGAAGATGCTGCAGGAAACGGGTACAAAAGTATCTATATCCACAGTAAAACGAGTCCTATATCGACATAACCTGAAAGGCCGCTCAGCAAGGAAGAAGCCACTGCTCCAAAACCGCCATAAAAAAGCCAGACTATGGTTTGCAACTGCACATGAGGACAAAGATCGTACTTTTTGGAGAAATGTCCTCTGGTCTGATGAAAGAAAAATATGACTGTTTGGCCATAATGACCATCGTTATGTTTGGAGGAAAAAGGGGGAGGCTTGCACCATCCCAACCGTGAAGCACGGGGGTGGCAGCATCATGTTTTGGGGGTGCTTTGCTGCAGGAGGGACTGGTGCACTTCACAAAATAGATGGCATCATGAGCAAGGAAAATGATGTGGGTATATTGAAGCAACATCTCAAGACATCAGTCAGGAAGCTTGGTCGCAAATGGGTCTTCCAAATGGACAATGACCCCAAGCATACTTCCAAAGTTGTGGCAAAATGGCTTAAGGACAACAAGGTCAAGGTATTGGAGTGGCCATCACAAAGCCATGACCTCAATCCTATAGAAAATTTGTGGGCAGAACTGAAAAAGCGTGTGCGAGCAAGGAGGCCTACAAACATGACTCAGTTACACCAGCTCTGTCATGAGGAATGGGCCAAATTCACCCAACTTATTGTGGGAAGCTTGTGGAAGGCTACCCAAAGCGTTTGACCTAAATTAAACAATTTAAAGGCAATGCTACCAAATCCTAATTGAGTGTATGTAAACTTCTGACCCACTGGGAATGTGATGAAACAAATAAATCCTGAAATAAATAATTCTCTCTACTATTATTCTGACATTTCACAGTCTTAAAATAAAGTGGTGATCCTAACTGACCTAAAACAGGGAATTGTTACTTGGATTAAATGTCAGGCATTGTGGAAAACTGAGTTTAAATGTATTTGGCTAAGGTGTATGTAAACCTCCGACTTCAACTGTAGCTCTGAACGGTAGCATGATTCTGATTGCATGACAGACGAGAACAGGATACGCTCCCATTACGCTGCTCCAGAACTTTGGCAGTGTCATTTCCGGGAAGCGCATACTCAGTCCGCCAGCGATTACATGTTTTCCGAAAGAAACGCAGCAATCTCTGCTCGAAGCTCATAAAAGTGACCCACCACTTTACCCCTGAAAAGCCAGCAGACCTCTGCATGATAAAGCACCTGCTGGTGCTCCCTCACCATATCCCTACAGAAGGCCTGGAAACACCTGCTTTTCATGAAACTCTTTTTCATATAGTTGACACACTCGATCACATCCTGGAGAGTGTTGTGGAGCTCAGGCACCATGTGCTTCGCTGCCCACACTACTGTGTAGGAAGCAGTAGTTCCACGTCGCCCTCGGTGCTATCTCCAGGATCCGTTTACTACCCCGGAGTGCTTTCCCGTCATGGCAGCTGCCCCATCAGTGGTCACGTCGACGCACGCATCCCAGGCCTGTCCCACGGAGCCCAGGTACATATCCATTGTGTTAAAGACAGGCTCTGCAGAGTTGGTGTCTGACATAGACCATTCGAATGGCATGGTTAGCCACATCTGTGGATTCATCAAGCTGCAGTGCGTAATGGCCATTTGCACTAATGCTCTATGATGTCTGGCGTGTTATGTCCTCAGACATGTCCTGGATTCTCCTCCTCATGGTTTCATTGGATAGTGGGATGGTTTTAAGTTTGTTGGCGGCTGACTCTCCCAAGATTTTAATGTACATATCAATCGCAGCAGGGAGTATGATATTCTCTGCACTGGTGTGGGCTTTTTTGCACTTAGCAATGCGGTGAGCCACAAGGTATGATGCGCGAAATGCCTTTTCATGTACCATGCATACCTTGTTCAATGAATCTTGTGAGGCCTCCGGATAGTGACATTTCCTTAAAAAAAAAAAAAAATCTGCTGTTTTATCTTTGTTGCTTGGATGTTTGGTGCCCAGATTACGTTTCATTTTGGAGGGTTTCATGCTCTCATTAGCTAATAGCTCGTTGCATAGCACGCAATACTGTCTACTCACCCTGTCTGTCTTCTATATATGGGTGTGTCAGTTATTCTGAGCAAATTTACTAATGCACCCTATGTAAAACCATATTTGATGAAGTCGGAGTCATATTTTCTCTTCTTGACAGGGACCGGGTTGTCTGCCTTGTTGACATTGGAAGCAGCAGTAGACGAGGGAGCTGCACGTTTTTAAAAACTTGTCCATGATTTTACTCTGACAGCTAGCCTACATGAGTAAAATAACAGCTACCTATCCACATGTGCAATAACTGCAGAACAAATCTGCATAGCTAGCTGTCAGAAGAAGATATGTATTTTCTGATTGGATGTGTCACATACCTTTCAAAATTATTTATTAAAATCCTCCCACCCCCTAGATGAGATTCACTGATCTAAGTGAGTTTCAGAGAGAGTCAGAATTAGGGTTGCAAAGGGTCAGAAACTTCCCGGAAATGTCGGAATTTTCCCCCCCAGAAATTTTCCTTGGGAAGTTAAGCCCTGGAATTTGGGGAATTTTGTTCAATTCATCTAAAAAGTTAGCTTAAAACAGTGAACCTTTTTTTGTGGGATACACATGGCAATTCTAGGTCTTGTGGCATATTTTGGTTCAACTACCCCAATTCAATGAAATTGCAACCATCTGCATGCACGGTGCGTTCTTCCATCACATGTACAGCAGATTCTCAAGATCTTGCACACTAATGACATGCTATTGAGCCCACACTACTACACTGTCTGAGCCAAGGACTACATGCTTTCTGGTTAGTTTTGATTACAATACTGGGTGGGGTGAATATATTTTAGATTACATACATTATTTTTTCTTAACTAGTAAATAGTAGCCTACAGCAAAGTGTGTTTAAATAATTTCTAACTTGTTAACAATTTCTGCTAGTTAGTTTTTTCTACCATGTGGGTTTTAGCTTGCTTGAGCCTGCTAACTGAGGAATGTTAATTCACCTGTTTCCATACATGTTTCATTTTAAAATATGTATCTTACAAAGGAGTTGTTTATTCTAACTGCTTAACTATTTATCTGTACATGGAATTGGATTTGAGGTAAAAAAAAAAAAAAAATCTAATCTTTACACTATCTGATGTGTGGAGACATTTCACTGCAGCTAATGTAGAAGGAAAAGTTGTGTACATTTGCAAATACTGTGCCAAATCATATGTGAAGAATGCAACAAAGATGCAGAATCATCTGGCCAAGTGCATAAAGTTCCCTCAGCGATCACAACAAGCAACCTCTTACAAAAGTCCCTCTACTTCTATTCGAGGTGAAAATTATGAATCAGACATCTTATCGATAGCAACAGCTCATGGCCCTCCTGGAATCAGAAGTTTTTTTGACTCAGTGGAGGAACGTAGTCAGATAATGCTGATGAATGTCTTGCTTGAGCTGTGTATGCAACTGGTTCACCTCTGATACGCAGAGGCAATGTTTATTGGAAGAGATTTCTGAATACACCCCTCCAACCAGACATGCTTTATCTACTCATTTGCTGGGTGCAGAGTTCAACAGGGTTCAAGTGAAGGTCAAGCAAATCATAGAGAAAGCAGACTGTATTGCAATAAACTCTGTTGGGTGGTCGAATGTTTGTGGGCAAGGAATAATTAACTACATAATCTCCACCCCTCAACCAGTATTCTACAAGAGCACAGACACAAGAAACAACAGACACACCAGTCTCTACATTGCAGATGAGCTGAAGGCAGTCATCAATGACCTTGGACCACATAAGGTATTTGCACTGGTGACAGACAATGCTGTGAACATGAAGGCTGCTTGGTCTAAAGTGGAGGAATCCTACCCTCACATCACACCCATTGGCTGTGCTGCTCATGCATTGAATCTGCTCCTCAAGGACATCATGGCACTGAAAACAATGGATACACTCTACAAGAGAGTCAAGGAAATGGTTAAGTATGTGAAGGGTCATCAAGTTATAGCCGCAATCTACCTCACCAAGCAAAGTGAGAAGAATAAGAGCACCACATTGAAAGCTGCCCAGCAACACCCGTTGGGGTCATCATCATGTTTGACAGTCTCCTGGAGGGGAAGGAGTCTCTCCAAGAAATGGCCATTTCACAGTCTGCTGATATGGACAGCCCCAACAAGAGGATCATCCTGGATGATGTATTTAGGGAGAGCCTGGTAATGCAGCCTGAAATTCTTGAAACCTAGAGCAGTAGCCATTGCACGGATTGAGGGAGACAATGCCATCCTGTCTGATGTTCAGACTCTGCTTGCAGATGTAAGAGAAGAAATCCCTACTGCCCTGCACACTTCACTGTTGCTCCAAGTAGAGTAGTTCTGAAATGCATCAAAAAGCATGAAGACTTCTACCTGAAGCCCATACACGCCGCAGCGTACATGTTAGACCCCAAGTATGGTGGCAAGAGCATCCTGTCCGGTGCAGAGATCAACAAGGCCTATTGTCATCACTACCGTTTCTCGCCACCTTAGCCTGGATGAGGGCATGGTTCTTGGCAGTCTGACGAAGTACACTTCCAAGCAATGGCTTTGGAATGCAGATGCAATATGCACATATCTCATCAGCCACCTGGTGGAAGGGACTTTGTGGATCTGAGGCTTTGTCCCATGTTGCCTCCATCATCCTCCAAATCCTACCAACCTCAGCCGCCTCAGAGCGCAACTGGTCCTTGTTTGAGAGCACACACACCAAAGCACGCAACAGGCTGACCAATACAAGGGTTGAAAAATTGGTGGCCATCCGGGCATATTTTGAGTCTTTTTGAGCCTGACAACGAGTCATCCTCAACAAGCTTGAAAAGTGACAGTGAAGATGAGGCCTCAGAGTCTGATGTTCAAGAGGTGGACATTGAGGAGGTCCAGGGAGAAGACATGGAAGTCTGAGAGGAAGACATCCAAAGCTTTAGTCTAGAAACTATCATTTTACAGATGTATGTTGTAAACGTTTTTGGGAGATGCGATGGATCATTGGGGATCATTCAATATTCCCTTTTGTTCAGTGAAATCATCCCATGTGAAGAGTCAGCTCATTTAATTAAAATTCAATTCGTAACAAAAAATGTTTTCTATTGGAAGGATTTAATCATTTGCAATGATGTCTACTTTCAGTATGATAAGGTAAAAGGTTTATGTTTCTGTCTCCAGATATGGTAAATATATCCAATGCAAAAAACAACTACATTTAAATGGTATTAATATTAATTTGCATATATTCCTGTTAATTCCCACGGAAAGTTTCCACCTCTGAATATTCCCCAAAATGTGCAAACCCTAGTCAGAATATGAATGTCATCTGTTAGAAGAAAGTTATTGACTTCACAAACCTTGTTTCTTTGGCTACATATGTTAATATGGGCTATTTTTAGCACGTTTCTGGGTTGCTTGATTTGTTTTTGATGTTTTACTGGGGAAGCTTATCCGAAGTAGACATGCTCATGTTATTTATATTGGAGCTGATAGTGCACGGTGAGCTGCGCACAGTGGACTTCCTACTAGGGCACACCGCCTCAGTGCTAACAGTGTAACTCTGGTTCATAGGCACATGATCACTGCATACAATGGCTGTACGATCAACAGAGGTATTCAGGGCAGTTAGGGGGACATCAATTAAGTTACTTACATTGTGTTTGCCAACGCCCCTGGGATAATGTACATTTGATACAGCATTATGAAGACTCATTGTCACAGTGGTATGTCTTGAGCTTGTCTTGGGTCATTGATAAGTCATTGTGTTAATGTAGCTTTGAAATGCATGGAAAGAGTCCAGGAGCTAAGATGATTTGGATGGACTCCGTCATTCCTGTTGAGCAGTGGTTCCCAAGCTTTTTATAGTCCCGTACCCCTTCAAACGTTCAACCTCCAGCTGCGTACCTCCTCTAGCACCAGGGTCAGCGCACTCTCAAATATTGTTTTTTTGTCATCATTGTAAGCCTGCCACACACAGTATACACTATATTTATTAAACATAAGAATGAGTGTATGTTTTTTTCACAACACGGCTCGTGGGTTGTGACAAAGAGCTCTTATAGGACCAGGGCACAAATAATAATATAATAATCAATAACCTTGCTCTTTATTTAGCCATCTTACATATACAACTGTATTTGTTCATCAAAAATTGAATAAATCCCCACAGGTTAATGAGAAGGGTGTGCTTGAAAGGATGCACATAACTCTGCAATGTTTGGTTGTATTGGAGAGAGTCTGTCTTTTTCCACACACACACACAGTCTGTGCCTGTATTTAGTTTTTATGCTAGTGAGGGCCGGGAATCTACTCTCACATAGGTACGTGGTTGCAAAGGGCATCGGTGTTGACGTGATTTGCCAAGGAAGGATACTCTGAGCGCAGCCCAATCCAGAAATCTGGCAATGGCTTCTGATTAAATTACATTTTCACAGAACCGCTTGTTGCAATTTCGATGAGGACCTCTTGTTCAGATATCGGTAAGTGGACTGGAGGCAGGGCATGAAAGGGATAACGAATCCAGTTGTTTGTGTCATCCGTTTCGGTTAAGTACCTGCGAAATTGCGCACCCAACTCACTCAGGTGATTCACTATATCACATTTGGCATTGTCCGTAAGCTTGAGTTAATTTGCACATAAAAAAATCATACAATGATAGAAAGACCTGTGTGTTGTCCTTGTTATTGCAGACAGAAGAACTTTAAGAACTTCTTAATAATAGCCTCAATTTTGTCCCGCACATTGAATATAGTTTTGGAGAGTTGCTGTAATCCAAAATTCAGATCGTTCAGGCGAGAAAAAACATCACCCAGATAAGCCTGTCGTGTGAGAAACTTGTCATCATGCAAGCGGTCAGACAAGTGAAAATTATGATCAGTAAAGAACTTTAAGCTTGTCTCTCAATTTAAATAAATGTGTCAATACTTTGCCAATTGATAACCAGCTCACTTTTGTATTTTGTAAAAGCGCCCATATCATTACATAGTGCAGAAAATACATGAGAGTTCAGGGGCCTTTCTTTAACAAAGTTAACCATTTTCATTGTAGTGTCCAAATCGTCTTTCAATCTGTCAGGCATTCCCTTGGCAGCAAGAGCCTCTTGATGGATGCTGCAGTGTACCCAAGCAGTGTCAGGAGCAACTGCTTGCACGCGCGTTACCACCCCACTATCCTCTCCTGTTGTCCTGGTTTACAGAAGAGGATGTCTTCCTTAATTGACTCTCTATAAACATAACGGACATATACCAGGAGCTGTATCAGGCCCTGATGAGTCTGTTGACTCATCCAGCTGTAATAGAATTCACTGGCTTGTATGCGAAGCAGTAATTGTTACAAAACATCTCCTGCCGTGTCACTGATGCGTTGTGAAACAGTGTTGTTTGATGAAGACATTGTATAGTTTTTTTGTGGTCTTTTCCCCCAGCATTGTCCCAGCCATATCCGCGGCAGCAGGAAGAATTAAGTCCTCCACAATAGTATGGGGCCTGCCTGTCCTAGCCACTCGGTAGCTCACCATATAAGACACTTCTAGCCCCTTTCTTATTAATGGTATCTGTTGCTTTTATACATGTCTTACTACTCGAAAGTTGTCTTAATTCTCGCTCATAAAATTCCCTTGGCTGATTTTTCAAATGGGCATGTTTTGTTTCTAAATGTCTGCGCAAGAGTGAAGGTTTCATCGAGTTGTGAGATAGTACTTTTGCACATATAACACACCGTGACAGAGGAAAGGCACTACTCCCAATAAGTGAACCCCAAATCAATGTAGTTCTCATCATATATGCGCCTCTTCGATGGTCTAATGTCCCTTTCTTTTGTTCTGTGCTTTCCCGGGTAAGGGGGCAGTAGCTCTTCGGCTTATTCAGTTTCACAACTGTCAGTATCCGTGCTAGCTTGGCTACCAACGAATGTAGAATTACTGATGCTAGCATTGCATGTGCTCGTGGAAGCAGAACAACTTGTGTTGTCGAAAGGTCCAGGTGTAGTAATAATAGTAGTAGCAGGATTATAATGTTTTAATAAAAAAGAAATTGAATCACATTTTTATTTGGCGTACCCCAGTTTGGGAAAACCTGATGTAGAGTGTCTTCTGTTTCCAGAAGGTGTCAAAGTTATCTATTAAAGTGATTCCAACAGAGCTACAGTAATCTTTTAGCCAGATGTGTAATGCCAGCAGCCTGCTGAATCCTTCACACCCGCGGCCCAGCACATTTATATTGCAGGATTGACTCGAACAGTTTACACACTGACTCCTGGTTAATCCTATAGTGTGTGAGTGTGATTATGTGCGTACCTGCTTGTATTTGAGTGTGTTTTATTCAAAGCCTAACTCAGCTTAATGCTTTTTAAATGCACCTGAACATTTTGCATTTGCCACATTAGCGGAAAGCAGTGTGACACTCTGGTAAAAGCAATACAATATTGTAAACTCTATCTGTTATCAACACTGTGATACATCACCCAAGTAATCTTTAGTGTCCATGCCTCCACTGTCTTTTGCCAATGCAATTTTGAACAAAGACATGAAATATGTGTCTTTATTAGCAGTAAAGATAGATTGTTTTGGCCCAGCAAACATTTTGAAGGCAACACATTTATATTTCAGGCATTGACATCAATTCTTGCTAAACACTGTTACAGATCACTGACAGTGTAATAGAGTGTAACGGCGTTCCTCCTCCTCCGAAGAGGAGGAGCATGGATTGAACCAAAATGCAGCGTTGGAATAAGACATAATGAATTTATTGAACAAGACAAAACGAACTATACTTGACAACTAAACAAAATAACAAACCGAATGTAGACAGACTTGGACCACGAACTTACACGAAGAACGAACGAACAAGTACTTACTACAAACAAAACGACGAACGAACGAAACAGTCCCGTATGGTGCAAACATAGACACAGACACAGGAGACAACCACCCACAAACAAACAGTGAAAACACCTACCTTAATATGGCTCTCAATCAGAGGAAATGAAAACCACCTGCCTCTAATTGAGAACCATATTAGGTACCCATTCACCAACATAGAAACAGAAAACATAGACTGCCCACCCAAACTCACGTCCTGACCAACTAACACATACAAAACTAACAGAAAACAGGTCAGGAACGTGACAAAGCGTGTTATTTGATTGTAAGATTGCAAGAATATAAATGAAAAGTTAAATAATTAACTTTTTCTTGTGACTTGACTTAATATGGGCTACTGATTTTGTATGATTCGTTACAAAAAATAGATCCCTTTCCAACAATACATCTCATAGACTTGTTAATCATTCTGTGTGATTGACAGGAGAGATGATCAGAGGGGCAGAGTTTTTACCACCATCATTCAAACCGGGGCTCAAGAGTGGATAGAGTTTCTCAGTGAAGGTGCAGCCAGTGAAAGAGTAGATATGAGACCTGGCCTCCACATCATAAAAGGAGACCTGACCCTCCTCATAATCCACAAACACCCCCACCTTCTGGGGCTTCTCTCTCAGGGAGAGGGGTACACTGGGGCTAGAAAGAGCCTTGTACTCTCCATTCCTCAGCCACACAGTCCAATATCCATTCTCAGGGGTCAGCGTTATCGCCCTCTTCCTGTTGACAGACTCTCTGGCCACTCCTAAAGTCCACTTAGTCTTTCCCTTAACCATCACCTCAAAGTAAAATTTACCTAAAGAGAAGCCCTCCTTTCCAAGGACACAAGGAGATATATCAAACCTCTTTATGTTGTCAGGAAGATGATTTATTGTGTCTCCATGCCTCAGTTGTTTACCATCCTCAGACATGATGAGAGAGGGATGTGCTGTATCAGGGTCCAGAGTTACATCCACTGCATAGAGCTGAATCCGCTTCAGTTTGACTTGAGGCAGCTTCTCCATCTCTTTATTCAGTGTCTCCTCCAGTTGAGACACAGCTCTCATCACAGTCCCCACACACAGATGACTATTAACACTGATCTCAGACCAGTCATTGATGGGTAGGGGGGTGCAGAGGGATGGGAAGCTCTGGAGGAGGTGGAGGTGGTCCTCAGTGTGTGAGAGCTGCTCCACCTCAGTGCTTCTCCTCTGTAGCTCAGTGATTTCCTGCTCCAGCTCTTTAATGAGCCCTTCAGCCTGCCTCTCTGCTGCTTTCTGCTTCTCCTCAATCACCTCAATGAGCTCAGCCTGGCTTCTCTCAATGGAGCGCACCAGAGCAGTGAAGACCTGTACACTGTCTGATATCTCTCTCTCTGCCTCTCTCTTGCTGTGATCTACTGAGTGTTTGATCTCCTGAACCTTCCTCAGTCTCTCCTGGATCATCTGCTGCACTTCTGCCTCGGCCTTCCCCAACTGAGCCTTCCTCTCTTCATACTCTTCCTCTAGAGGGACAGTGTCATGAGTCATGTGGTCTGCTTTCAAGCACAAGACACAAAGACATGTCTGGTCCCTCCTACAGAACAGCTCTAGAGGTCTGTCGTGCTTCTTGCACATCCTGTCTTCCAGGTTCTCCACAGGGTCGATCAGCTTGTGTCTCTTTAAGGCTGCAACTCTCTGATGAGGCTCCAGGTGAGTCGCACAGTAAGAGGTCTGACACACCAGGCAGGACTTCAGGGCCTTGAGCTTTGTCCCAATGCAGATGTCACAAGGGACTTCTTGGGCTTTGGCTTGGTGTTGGTCTGGGCTTCTGGTAGCTTTAGGTTGAACTGAATTCCTGAACTGAGCAGCCATCCCAGCAATGAAAGTGTTGATGCGAAGCTTGGGGATCCTGTAGAATTTCTCGTTGCACATTGGACACTGGCACAGGTCATTGCTATCCCAGTACTGTCTGATACAGGCCTGGCAGAAGTTGTGTCCACATGGAGTGGTGACTGGCTCAGTGAACACATCCAGACAGATAGAGCACAGGAACTGCTCTTCAGACAGGAGACAGCTGGAGGACGCCATATCTAGACAGAGACCAGAGGTGAAACAATTAAGAATTTCCTGTAATCTGTCAGCTCTCGATAGTTTCAGCTTTAAAGTTATCAACATGGTCTTATGGGATGATAATAACCGAACGTAATACATGGTTTAAACATATAAATTTGTAGTTTTACATAAGAGAGTTTAAAGAAGCACTCTGCAGACGATACAGACATATTTGGACTTATAAATTAATATATGTACCCAATGATTCTTGAAGAATCTAACTTATAAATGCCTCGCTTAGTTCAACTGTCACAGTCCATGAGAACCCAAAATATAAGCTTGTTTTACTCCAATGTTTGTAAACAAAGTAAATGTAAACAAGTAACGTATAGCCTCAAAACATGGTTAAAATTATATGGTCATTCCTTGCATCCATTGCTCTGTCTATGAATTTGAGAATGGTTACATTTCTCCAGCCACATCCCTCGGGTATTTAGCTAAACAGGGGCGGGGAGTACACTTTGTTCTTTTTTTCAACTGCTGATTGCTGCTTTAAAATACCGGAGATAAAGAATAGAATAACGTTAAAACACGGTAGAGTCGAGGTTCACTTGTCCAGGTTAATATCTCTACTCACTTGTGGGAGTAGGAGTGCTGTCTCTGTTCTTTCTATTTGTGATATCAAATCAAGCCTGGAGACTCTGAAGTTGTTTAACAGAGATGTCTGACGAGTTTGAGAGAGTTTTCTCCCATGCACAACATACACTCTCTCTCTCTCTCCACTTTAGTTTCAGTTCAGCATAGTGACGTTGAAATGCTCCTACACTATTTCTCTTCCTGGAACAGAGTTAACCCTTTATATGGCTGATCTCTCTCTCAAGTGCTCTGAGACACTTTGACAATAGAACAATCATAAGGACTGCTTTACAAGTACATGTATTCATTAGAATTGTTCAGCCATAATATATGTAGTGATAACAAACATTCTTGATACATTTATTTTACCATCACAAGTCAACCAAGACAGAGTAATATGAAGAGGACAGTTTAAACAGGGATGTTCTCATCATTTTCACCGGTCTAGATAGCAAGTGATGTGATCATCTAAGTGGTTTTTGTGTCTAGTTGTTTTCACTGGTGTGTTTTCTGTCCGTGAAGAGCAATTCGAAATTTGAGACGGTTTGTGCTGGTGTTAAACATACAACACCCTTCATAAGATCCCCATACAGCGAAATGACATTACTGAGCTCCTTCCTTTGAAATATGACTGCGTGATGTGTCTGTGTTTACAGCACGGTAAGGTTCAAGTTCTCTTACACTGTTTTAATTGTTTCTCAACCATCATTGCTTTGACCTCTCAATAACTTTATTCCACATGGAGATGAGCTGTGGACAGACTGTTATTAATGAACACATGGTATTCCGTTCCTACCTCTGCCTATTTGTTATCTGTTCCAGACATGCACCCCAACTCTCTCTACATGACTGATATTCATTCAGTGGACGGGATCTCCTCTTCCTCTTTTCCATTCGCCACAGAAGATCTGTTATCACAACGGTATATACACAGTGATGCATCATCCACTTAAGATTTGGAGTGTATATGCCCCATTGTCTTTAGCCCGTGGAATGTCGAACATAGAAATATATAGACATAATAATAATCAGTCATGCAACTTTGAATACTGTTTTTATTCAGGTTAATTTCCTTTTGATTAGTTTTCCTTTTCAGTAAATACAAATAAATTATTGTAAGGCTCAGACAGAAATCAGAGTCAATGTTTTATTTGATTGTAAGATTTCAGATGACAGTAGTTGAAATGCTAATCATTTGTAATATCACTTGATTAAACATGCATGCATATTTATGTTTAATATATTTATGATCTGTTATAGTTTCCCGTTCTAGCACTACATCAGAGTCTTGTTAATCAGTCTGTGTGATTGACAGCTGAGATGATCAGAGGGGCAGAGTTTTTACCACAAATCACATTTCAAATCAAATTTAATTTGTCACGTGTGCCGAATACAACAGGTGTAGACTTTACCGTGAAATGCTTACTTACAAGCCCTTAACCAACAATGCAGTTCAAGAAATAGAGTTAAGGAAATATTTACTAAATAATAAAAATAAAATAAAAAGTAGCACAATAAAATAACAATAATGAGGCTATATATACAAGGGGGTACCGGTACCGAGTCAGTAATTTGTACATGTAGGTAGGGGTAAAGTGACTATGAATAGGTAATAAACAGTGAGTAGCAGCAGTGTAAAAACAAAGGGGGGGTCAGTCAATGTAAATATCTCTCTTGCTGAGACCTGAGTGTTTGATTTCCTAAACATTCTGCAGTCGCTCCTGGATCAACTGTTGCACTTCTGTCTCGGTCTTCCCCAATTTATCCTCCCTCTCTTCACGCTCTTCCTCTAGAGCACAGGTGTCAAACTCATTCCACGGGGGGCCGAGTGTCTGCGGGTTTTCGCTCCTCCCTTGTACTTAATTGATGAATTAACATCACTAATTAGTTAGGAACTCCCCACACCTGGTTGTCTAGGGCTTTATTGAAAGGAAAAACCAAAAACCTGCAGACACTAGGCCCTCCGTGGAATGAGTTTGACACCCCTGCTCTAGAGGGACAGTGTCATGACACTTGTGGTCTGTGCAGAACTGACACACACACATTTGTCAGTCCTACAGAACAGCTCTAGAGGTCTGTCGTGCTTCTTACACATCCTGTCTTCTAGGTTCTCCACAGGACTGATCAGCTTGTGTCTCTTTAAGGCTGAGACTCTCTAAGGCACCAGGTGAGTCTCACAGTAAGAGATCTGGCAGGACTTCAGGGCCTCTTCCCAGTGCAGATGTCACAGGACACTTCCCAGGTTTGGCAGAGGACTCATTTTTTAGCTCTGATCGTTATCTTAAAATGTTCTACAACTTCTCAACATTGTGTTGATACAAAGCTCAGGTCTTCTGTAGAATTTCTCCTTACACAATGGACACTGGCTCAGGTCATTGGTATCCCAATACCCGCTGATACAGGCCTTGTGGAAGTTGTCCACATGAAGTGGTGACCGGCTCAGTAAGCACATGTAGACAGACAGAGAACAGGAACGGCTCTTCAGACAGGCGACTGCTGGAGGTGGCCGTATCTAGACAGAGACCAGAGGTGAAACCATAAAGCATTTCCTGGAGTCAGTACCCTGTTGTACTGCTTTTTGCTTTTCATAGTTTCCAGTCGAGAGGTTTTATTCTGATGGGATCACATATGGGATCAATCTTGATAAGTCATTTCTTTACATGGCATATAAATGAGTCATTTTACCAAAGAGAATTTAACCCAAATACTGTAGCTACTCTAAATTTAAGAAAACAAGAGAATACATCAAGCGTCCTTGCGATCTCTCTACTCACCTCTTTGTGGCTATTTTCTTTGTTCCTTCTGTCGGTATTATTAAAAGTTGATCAAGTTTAGCGTTTCAAGAGATTTCCATAAGGATTGAGATAGTATGCTCCCGTGCACAATATACTGTGTGTCTCAGTTTCACAGAGTAAAATCATGTCTTTCTGCCTCACACAATATTGCTATGCACTTTGGAACAGTAAGGGGGATGGAGTTAACCCTTCATATAGATGAACTCTCAAGTGTCCTTAGACACTTCAGAGACAACAGTTAACTTTTTAAATTATATGAATAGCTTGAAATTTGTTAAAACATGACATGTACTTTTTTTTATAGATAGAGATGATTTTTCTCCAGTGTTCAACTTTAAAGTTTTCCTTCAAAAGGTGCATTACCAGTCCTCCCTATACGTTATTGCTGTACCATTTCTACTGCACCGTGAGGTTTAAAGGGATTTTGCTGTTTCTATTGAGCACAAGGTTGAAGTGTTTCTGAAAGGGGTTCTGGGAAATCTGCAATATATTATATACTTTATGCATTAGATCTGTCTATGAATTGTCATGGTTATTAGTTTGTTGTGTATTGTAAAAATGTCCCCTATCTCTTTTTGTATTCCCTCCCCTTCACTGTAAACGAAGTCAGTGTCTGTGTGTGGGTGACTGAATGAAAAGTGGATGGATAGGGACTGGTGGTGCCTGCTGAGTGATGGAGCTGCCATCTCTCTGTTACTCTATGGATATTAGATGACTGTGCTGTCACTCTGCCTGCCCAGCTGCTCACACAACAACACACCTGGACAGACAGGCAGAGATAGAGAGCCCGCTCTCATCAAATCTTAATGACCTGGGGTGTGAGTGTGATTATGCCTTTTTGAGACAATGTTCTGTGACTCAGCACAATTGACTGTATCACACCCAGAGGAAAAGAGAGATTTGTTTTCGTAGCTCAGCGGAGCATCTGCTCAATGTATCTTCTGGACGTTCCTAATTAGCAACTAGGGAGCCTATGTGTACATAGCTCTCAAAGATTTATGAGCATATCTCTCTCCCTCTGCCCTTTCCTCCCTCCTTATCTTGCTATTCCTCTTCCTCTCTGCTCTTCCTTTCGATCTCCTTTCTTAGAGACGTACTTAAGCAATAAGGCCCGAGGAGGTGTGGTATATGGCCAATATATACCACGGCTAAGGGCTGTTCTTTGCACGACGCAACGTGGAGTGCCTGGACACAGCCCTTAGCCGTGGTATATTGGCCATATATCACAAACCCCCGAGGTGCCTTATTGCTATTATAAACTGGTTACCAACGTAATTAGAGCGGTAAAACTAAATGTTTTGTCATATACCACGGTTGTCAGCCAATCAGCATTCAGGGCTCGAACCACCCAGTTTATAATGTGGTTTAACCATTCTGTGGAGCCGAGATGTTTATTACTTCAGTGGTGAACATAATACTATAACACACATACACCTTTCAGTGTACCCAAACCAGACCCTGAGTGGCTTAGAGTTCTCTGGGCGGTGAGGTTTCATTTGTCATTGATTAGAGTTGATGGTTCACTCTGGCAGATAATTGAATTCTTGTTTGGTCTCTTGTTTTAGAGAAAGCCTGGGCCAAGTCAAATAAAGCCAGTGGGCTCATTTCAAAAACAATGAGGCCAAACAGAATTGACTAACACACTGGCTCGGCCTCGTCATTGACTGATTAGAACAGAGTGTGTGGTCTTACAGTAATGACTTTTTCTCCTGGTGTAGACATGCAGTAAACCACTAACTGTACCTCAACACACCCTCGCTTTGCTGATCTCAGATTTGACTTGTAATCCTGCCGACTCAGCCTCAAGTTCAGTGCTCAAACATTTTTCTCTGCTGCACAACCACACAATGTACAGTAAGTTCAGTTATTGAGTGAGTGATTGAGAGTGTGTGTGTGTTTAGTGTCTGTGTGTTATTCAGTTTGTGCAATACAGGAGTGTTTGCATATATCTGATTTTGTAATGGTTTATCACAGCCTCTGTGCCTCTACCTTTGGCTGGTCTAAAGGTAGAGGCAATACTTGCCTTCAGAAAGTATTCACACCCCTTGACTTTTTACTAATTTTGTTATGTTACAGCTTGAATTTAAAATGTATTATATTTAGATTTTGTGTCACTGGCTTACGCACAATATCCCATAAATTCAAAAGTGGAATTATGTTTTTAGAAATTTTTACTAATTAATACAAAATGAAAAGCTGAAATGTCTTGAGTCAATAAGTATTCAACCCTTTGTTATGGCAAGCCTAAATAAGTTCACGAGTGAAAATGTGTTTACAAAATCACATAAGTTGCATGGACTCACTCTGTGTGCAATAATAGTGTTTTAACATGATTTTTCAATGACTACCTCCTCACTGTACCCCACACATACAATTATCTGTAAAGTCCCTCAGTCGAGCAGTACATTTCTAACACAGATTCAACCACAAAGACCAGAGAGGTTCTTCCAATGCCTCGGAAAGAATGGCACCTAATGGTAGATGGGTAAAAAAAATAGACATTGAATGTACCTTTTGAGAATGGTGACGTTATGAATTACACTTTAGATGGTGTATCAATAAACCCAGTTACTACAAAGATATAGGTGTCCTTCCTAACAAACTCAGTTGCCGGACAGGAAGGAAACCGCTCAGGGATGTCACCATGAGGCCAATGATGACTTAAAAACAGGTACATATTTTATTGGCTGTGAAAGGAGAAGAACCTGAGATGGATCAACAACATTTTAGTTACTCCACAATACTAACCTAAATGACAGAGTGAAAAGATGGAAGTCTGTACAGAATAAAAATATTCCAAAACATGCATCCTGTTTGCAATAACGCACTAAAGTAAAACTTCCCAAAAGTTTGCAAAGAAATTAACTTTATGTCCTGAATACAAAGTGTTATGTTTGGGGCAAATCCAACACATCACTGAGTTACCACTCTTCATATTTTCATGCATGGTGGTGGCTGCAGCATGTTATGGGTATTTGTATTTATTTCACCTTTATTTAACCAGGTAGGCTAGTTGAGAACAAGTTCTCATTTGCAACTGCGACCTGGCCAAGATAAAGCAAAGCAGTTCGACACATACAACAACACAGAGTTACACATGGAATAAACAAACATACAATCAATAATACAGTAGAAAAATCTATATACAGCATGTGCAAGTAAGGGAGGTAAGGCAATAAATAGGCCATGGTAGCGAAGTAATTTTAATATAGAAATTAAACACTGGAATGGTAGAATGTGCAGAAGATGAATGTGCAAGTAGAGATACTGAGGTGCAAAGGAGCAAGATTACATAAATAAATGCAGTATGGGGATGAGGTAGTTGGATGGGCTATGTACAGGTGCAGTGATCTGTGAGCTGCTCTGACAGCTGTTGCTTAAAGCTAGTGAGGGAGATAAGAGTCTCCAGCTTCAGTGATTTTTGCAGTTCGTTCCAGTCATTGGCAGCAGAGAACTGGAAGGAGAGGCGGCCAAAGTAGGAATTGGCTTTGGGGGTGACTAGTGAGATATACCTGCTGGAGCGAGTGCTACGGGTGTGTGCTGCTATGTTGACCAGTGAGCTGAGATAAGGCGGGGCTTTACCTAGCAGAGACTTGTAGATGACCTGGAGCCAGTGGGTTTGGCGACGAGTATGAAGCGACGGCCAGCCAACGAGAGCGTACAGGTCGCAGTGGTGGGTAGTATATGGGGCTTTGGTGACAAAACGGATGGCACTGTGATAGACTGCATCCAATTTGTTGAGTAGAGCGTTGGAGGCTATTTTGTAAATGACATCGCCGAAGTCGAGGATCGGTAGGATGGTCAGTTTTACGAGGGAATGTTTGGTAGCATGAGTGAAGGATGCTTTGTTGTGAAATAGGAAGCCAATTCTAGATTTTAATTTTGAATTGGAGATGTTTAATGTGAGTTTGGAAGGAGAGTTTACAGTCTAACCAGACACCTAGGTATTTGTAGTTGTCCACATATTCTACGTCAGAACCGTCCAGAGTAGTGATGCTGGACGGGCGGGCGAGTGCAGGCAGCGATAAGTTGAAGAGCATGCATTTAGTTTTACTTTAATTTAAGAGCAGTTGGAGGCCACGGAAGGAGAGTTGTATGGCATTGAAGCTCGTCTGGAGGTTAGTTAACACAGTGTCCAAAGAAGGGCCAGAGGTATATAGAATGGTGTCGTCTGCGTAGTGGTGGATCAAAGAATCACCAGCAGCAAGAGCGACATCATTGATGTATACAGAGAAGAGAGTCGGCCCAAGAATTTAAACCTGTGGCACCCCCATAGAGACTGCCAGGAGTCCGGACAGCAGGCCCTCCGATTTGACACACTGAACTCTATCAGAGAAGTAGTTGGTGAACCAGGCGAGGCAATCATTTGAGAAACCAAGGCTGTTGAGTCTGCTAATAAGAATGTTGTGATTGACAGAGTCGAAAGCCTTAGCCAGGTCGATGAATACGGCTGCACAGTAAGGTCTCTTATCGATGTCGGTTATGAAATCGATTAGGACCTTGAGCGTGGCTGAGGTGCACCCATGACCAGCTCTGAAACCAGATTGCATAGCGGAGAAGGTACTGTGGGATTCAAAATGGTCGGGAATCTGTTTGTTAAGTTGGCTTTCGAAGACCTTAGAAAGGCAGGGTAGAATAGATATAGGTCTGTAGCAGTTTGGGTCTAGAGTGACTCCCCCTTTGAAGAGGGGGATTACCACGGCAGCTTTCCAATCTATGGGAATCGCAGACGATACGAAGAGAGGTTGAACAGGCTAGTAATAGGAGTTGCAACAATTTCGGCAGATAATTTTAGAAAGAGAGGGTCCAGATTGTCTAGCCTGATTTGTAGGGGTCCAGATTTTGCAGCTCTTTCAGAACATCAGCTATCTGGATTTGTGTGAAGGAGAAGTGGGGGAGGCTTGGGCGAGTTGCAGTGGAGGGCTGTTTATCGGGGTAGGGGTAGCCAGGTGGAAAGCATGGCCAGCCGTAGAAAAATGCTTATTGAAATTCTCAATTATAGTGGATTTATCGGTGGTGATAGTGTTTCCTAGCCTCAGTGCAGTGGGCAGCTGGGAGGAGGTGCTCTTATTCTCCATGGACTTTACAGTGTCCCAGAACTTTTTTGAGTTTGTGCTACAGGATGCAATTTTCTGCTTGAAAAAGCTAGCCTTAGCTTTCCTAACTGCCTGTGTGTATTTGTTCCTAACTTCCCTGAAAAGTTGCATATCGCGGGGGCTGTTCGATGCTAATGCAGAACGCCACAGGATGTTTTTGTGCTGGTCAAGGGCAGTCAGGTCTGGAGAGAACCAAGGGCTATATCTGTTCCTGGTTCAATTTTTTTTTAATGGGGCATGCTTATTTAAGATGGTGAGGAAGGCACTTTTAAAGAATAACCAGGCATCCTCTACTGACGGGAAGAGGTCAATATCCTTTCAGGATACCCAGGCCAGGTCGATTAGAAAGGCCTGCTCGCTGAATTGTTATAGGGAGCGTTTGACAGTGATGAGTGGTGGTCGTTTGACCGCAGACCCATTACGGATGCAGGCAATGAGGCAGTAATCGCTGAGATCTTGGTTGAAAACAGCAGAGGTGTATTTGGAGGACAAGTTGGTTAGGATGATATCTATGAGGGTGCACGTGTTTACGGATTTAGTGTTGTACCTGGTGGGTTCATTGATAATTTGTGTAAGATTGAGGGCATCAAGCTTAGATTGTAGGATGGCCGGGGTGTTAAGCATTTCACAGTTTAGGTCACCTAGCAGCACGAGCTCTGAAGATAGATGGGGGGCAATCAATTCACATATGGTGTCCAGGGCACAGCTGGGGGCAGAGGGTGGTCTATAGCAAGCAGCAATGGTGAGAGACTTGTTTCTGGAAAGATGGATTTTTAAAAGTAGAAGTTCGAATTGTATGCTTGTCATTGGCAAGGACTAAAAACTAAGCACAGGCTAAATCCCAGAGGAAAACCTGGTTCAGTCTGCTTTTCAACTGACACCGCGAGACAAATTCACCTTTTAGTAGGACAATAACCTAAAATACAAGGCCAAATATACACGAGTTGCTTACCAAGACGACATTGAATGTTTCTGAGTGGCCTAGTTACAGTTCTGACTTAAATTGGCTTGAAAATCTATGGCAAGACTTGAACATGGCTTGAAGAATTGTGTGCAAATATTGTACAATCCAGGTGTGCAAAGCTCTTCCAGACTTACCCAGAAAGACTCACAGCTGTAACATGTATTGACTCAGGGGTGTGAATACTTATGTAAATGAGATATTTCGGTATTTCATTTTCAATTCATTTGCCCAAAAAATAAACATCTATTGAATCCATTTTGAATTCTGTCTGTAACACAACAAAATGTGGTATCAAGCATTTCTGAAGGCACTGTACTGATCCTATTGGCCAGGGATGAGGCTCTGTAGCAGACCAGAATGCCTCTCTTTCATTCCTACACAGCTGATTGGCTCGTCTGTCCCAGGTGGAGGGTGTGGGTGTAGTGGGAGGGTTAGGGTTGACGCGTATATCTAGTTCCCATGCACAACTGTCGACTGGTACGAATGGTGTGTGCTCGGAAAGCTGAGCACCTGTGTTTTTGTGTGTGTGTAGTGAGTTGGGTGTACGGTGCGTATACGAATGCTGAGCTTATAGATTCCCATGAGAACCTCTCCCATCCAACCTGACAGAGCTTGAGAGGATCTGCAGAGAAGAATGGGAGAAACTCCCCAAATACAGGTGTGCCAAGCTTGTAGCGTCGTACCCAAGAAGACTCAAGGCTGTAATCGCTGCCCGAAGGTGCTTCAACATAGTACTGAGTTAAGGGTCTGAATACTTATGTAAATGTATTATTTCAGTTTAACATTTTTAATACATTTGCAAAATTTTCCCCAAAATTTTCAGCAATTGTATAATAAGACTGTAACGTAACAAAATGTGGAAAAAAGTCAAGTGATCTGAATGCTGAGCTTGTAGATTCCCATGAGAACCTCTCCCCATCTCTTTTCCTTTCTCATTCTCTTATTCTTCCTGTGTCTTTCTTGTCTGGACCACCACTTCACCTCCCTGGTGGTTTCTATCTTCTCCTGGTGGATGAGCTGACTGTCCGTCACTCCTGAATAAGTCCTATCCCAGAGAGAGAACACGCTGCAGGAAAACCATCTGCTGCTCCATGTCAAGGAATCTGTTCTCTCCTTTAGGTCAAGCACGCTGAAAGTGTGTGTGTGTGTGTGTGTGTGTGATTTAAGATTTTATGCATGTCTGTCGGTGTGTGTGCGTTTGTCTTCATTCGGGTGTGTGTCTTTGTCCATCCGTGAGTGTGTGTGCGTGTGTCATTATTCATCTCTGTGTGTGTCCGTGCGCGCATGTGTGTGTCGGTACATCTTGGTCCGTGGTATCTGCAGAGTTACTAATGAAGGGGCTGCTCTCAGCGCTGGGCCTCAGTATTAATAACCAGCAGCCAGAAATAGAACTGAATACTATTTAACATGCTAATACAATCAGCATGGAGCCCTGTCCATTTCCCTAGCAGCCTATTCACTTCCACTCTGGTACCACACTGCCTCTCTGTAGAACATCATTATCCTTTCTATACAGTTGTGTGTGTGTGTGTGTGTGTGTGTGTGTGTGTGTGTGTGTGTGTGTGTGTGTGTGTGTGGGACGATATTCGCTAGTATCGTGACAAGGAAACAAAACAGGAAAACGACTCTACTATTACGAACCTCATTTATGTTGTCATCCAGAGTCACAGGTATTTATTTTCCAACCTAAAGCACAATATGTTACATACAGCAGGTTTTTAAAGGACCACAGATGGAGATGATTATATAAGTGGGTTATGTAGGTAAAGGAGCAACTGAGTGAACCGTGCAGTGTGAGGGGGAGTGTGTTCAGATGGTTGCCTACCTGCTACACCATATAGGACGTCAGGCAGTGTGCACCTATTAGAGGCGTTATAGAGGGACGTTGGAGTTAGACGACCACATAACACCACCTACTGTGACTGCCTCCATGGATTCTGTAAATACAACTCATGCCTGAGGGAGATGATTGCAAAAGCATAGAGCATATAGGGCCCCCACCCCCAAGAAATCTGCTGGTGATATAGACAGGGAAACAGACAGGGAGGGGTCTTTATGCTTTAGCAATCAGAACTCAGGGACTTGAGTTAGATATCTATGGAAGACATACTGTTGGCGCAGATGGGAACATATTTGTCAGTTGAATTCATGGGTGACCATTTCCTGAATGTCCTAGTCTTTTGGTTGTCCTGGCACGTTCCTCTGCCTTCCTATTCCTAAAGAGGACTAGAGAGGGGCTGACCCTGGCCCTCAGCACCATCACCATCCTCTGCATTACAATACCTTCTCTCTCTCTCTATGACATGTATTATACAGGACTTTGTCTCCTTCACGTTCACCTCTCCTTCTCACTGGCTCTGTCACTGACTCCATTTCTCCCTTCTCTTTCTCTCTGCCCCTGTGTCTGCCCCTGTCTCTCTCTCTGTCTCTGTCTCTGTCTCTCTCTCTGTGTCTCTCTCTCTCTGTGTCTCTCTCTCTCTGTGTCTCTCTCTCTCTCTCTGTGTCTCTCTCTCTCTCTGTGTCTCTCTCTCTCTCTGTGTCTCTCTCTCGCTCTCTCTCTCTTTCTCTCTCTCTCAATTCAATTAATTTGCTGTATTGACATGATGTGACAATATACATATTGCCAAAGCTTACTTTGGAGATTTGCAATATTAACATAATAAAAATAATAATAATCAATGTTGTCAATGGGACAACAGTAACAACAATAATCCAGGGTCACAATAACCATACATTTAACAATAAGCAGAGAGGAAATGTGCAGGTTGTCTGTCTGTCTGTCTGTCTGTCATCTAATTCCATATTTCCATGAAATGCGGGGAGCTTTCCAGTGGCTTATGGACAGAAGTGAATTAATGCGGACATCAGACTGATGTGAAAAGCGTTTTGTTTTTAAATCCCAGGGTGAACGAGGTGAAGGGGATTGGTACATGCATCCCTGCACTCTTTCCCCCTGCCTATTATCTCACAGCTGTGATGGGCTGTCATTGTTATGCTGCCTCACACAACCCAGGGAACAGAAAAACACACACACACAGAGACACACACACACACACACACTGTAGCTGGAACAATACCTCCCCGGCAAGCGGAGGTATATCCGCACTAACACCCTCACACACTACTGTGCGTACACAAAACCTCTCTCATACACAACCACCTTCGCCAATTACCTGGGCAAGCCTGCGACCAAACTACAACGCCTCTTTCAAGTTCCCTCCCACACTCACCCACACATGGAGCCTTACGAATGAGGTAGAATCCTGCAGCCACAGAATGGAGCACATAGTAACCCTCTCCCTATGACAGGACCTCCTCACTGAGAGGAAATGGCCTAAATCAGACCCTAAATGGAGCCCACTATCCTAATGAGCGTGAAGCAGCAGGCTCAGCATAGCGGGACCCATTTCCTGGTCTTGCGTGATTTGGGGCTGTGGGCCTTTTGTCATGAGACATGCACTAAGCGGTGTTAATTTCAGTTTAGCAGGTTAGCTCTGAATGTACGCTGATTGGTCAAAAATGGAACTGACTAGCAGTAGAGCGCTACGTGTACTATAATGTGTGTGTGTGTGTGTGTGTGTGTGTGTGTGTGTGTGTGTGTGTGTGTGTGTGTGTGTGTGTGTGTGTGTGTGTGTGTGTGTGTGTGTGTGTGTGTGTGTGTGTGTGTCTGTAATCACTCTACCCTCTCAACTTAGTTCCCCTACAGCATTCAGTTCCAGCCCCTGTGAGGAACTGGAGTGATTAAACAACAGCAACGCAATACGTTTTTCAGTAAACAGGCTGATTGTGAGATTGAGGTTAAACTGAGGGAATATGGGAGAGATGTGTTTTAATATGGGAGAGATGCCCCTCTACACTTCCACTGATACGCCTCTGGGTCTCGTTAAAAGGTCTGTGCAGAGTTGATAGGTAAGCAAGAAGTGTGTGTGTGTTTCTCTGTGTATGATAAATGACTGGTCAGCATTGGCAGTCAAACCTATGACAGACCTCATGTCTACAATGCAGTGTAGGCCTAGTATTTTTTAAATATATTTTGTATGTATTCATTCGGGTTCACAGTGCAGACCAAACCGAGGTCCCTGTACCCTTACACACACACACACACACACACACACACACACACACACACACACACACACACACAGAGTAAAACAAACTCAATTTTGTATTTCTGTAAGGATGCCTAATCCTAATCTTTCTCTTGGGGATTATATAATTCAGACTTTGACCCTATCTAGCAGTGGGATGAGTGCTGTTTGGGGTACTGCTGCAGTTATTTCTGTGCTTCACTGCTCTCAAAGCCCTGCAACCTAATCTTGATTATGACATGATGAACATGGGGGGAAAAGCCTGACCGAATCATGTTTTTAAAGCAACGGCAACAGAGGAGACTGTTTGGCAGGACATCTCCTGCAGGATTTGAACAAATGAAACAGTCATCATGGATTTAAGAGCTCTCGTATTACTGTCCCCACTTCTCCAATCCTCTTCTCCTCCTTTCCTCCTCTCTTCCTCCCTCCAGGATAGTCTGCTCTGTCACTGCTCAATGATTCAGCATCCAAACCACACCGCTTTGCTGTAGTTTATCCCTTTCTTGAAGGATGAAAGTGGTCTCTTGGGTGTGTGAGATTGTGTCTGTGTGTATAGGTTTCACACACTCCTTCTCTGCCCTGCCCTATCACGTTCTGTTCCTCCTTCACTCCAAAGCTATTTTGTAGTGTGTTTTATAGTGTGTGTGTTTTATTGTGTGTGTGTGTGTGTGTGGTTAGTGTGTGTTTCACTCCAAAGTTATTTTGTAGTGTGTTTTATAGTGTGTGTGTGTTTTATTGTGTGTGTGTGTGTGTGTGTGGTTAGTGTGTGTTTCACTCCAAAGCTATTTTGTAGTGTGTTTTATAGTGTGTGTGTTTTATTGTGTGTGTGTGTGTGGTTAGTGTGTGTTTCACTCCAAAGCTATTTTATAGTGTGTTTGTGTAATCCCTATCCATCTGCCTGTCTTCTTCCTTCTACTCCTTGACAAAGTGTTTTGAGGTACACTCTTAAGATACACTGAGGAATCTGGTTGACTGTCAGGTTACCAAACACTGGTATGACCATGCCTTACCTCACACCATTGATACAACACCTAACACTGCATGACATTGTCTTTCCGGTCTCCACTAAAACGTATTCTCACTATACGGTACTTCCTTTCCTTCTGTTCAGTTAATAAACCGTGAGCATAAATGAGTGCTGTGGGTCGGGCCAGCCCCGCGTGGTGGTTGCCGTAGCACCCAGTCTCTGATCTCCCTTTCTGTTTGAACTCAGCGTTGTACGATAATAAAGCAAAGAACACATCACTTATTCAACACAGAGAAGCAGCAGGGACAGAGATGTAGCATGACTGCTGTACAAATAGCACCTAGTCTGTGTCAGTCAGTGCCCCTGGACCAGGGAGGACAGTGCCCTTTTTCTGTGTTTTAAATAATCATGTGTGTAAAAGCTTGTGTGTGTGTGTGTGTGTGTGTGTGTGTGTGTGTGTGTGTGTGTGTGTGTGTGTGTGTGTGTGTGTGTGTGTGTGTGCTGAACAGACACAGGGGGACGGTGTGTTCAGATGTATTACAGAGGCTCCTACAGCACTGCGTCCTTTCCAGCAGCAGGGTCCAATCAGACGACCTTCTACAGTTTCACTGGACTCCTGTTCTATTGTGTTTGTGTTGTGGGATTATTTATTTATTCCCCACTTGAGGAGAATAGCCTGGGAGATGATTGTGTTTCTGTAGACAGTGGAGGGGCCTCCTTGGGGGAGGAAGAGGGGGGCAGGAACCACTCTCTGTAGTGAAGGAATGGGATGGGGCAGGTAGAAGGGGCGGGGCAGACATTAGGGCGCAGACACAGGGAAGGGCTACCAAGAGATTAACACACACACACACACGTTGCATGATGCGACAAAGGCCTGCCTGTATTGGCCTCTACTCTACTGTAGCTGTGTGCGCAGCCCTTCACATTACATCACCCATCACACCAAAGGAACAGAAGTCCCTACGGCCCTTTTGACCCAGAGGTGACCTGAGGTGCTTTGTCCAGTCGCCCCTGAGAAGGAGAGTGTGCCAACCAAGCCAACAGACACTTCATCAACCATGAATGCTGCATCCTTGTACTCTCTATACACACACACACACCCACACACACACACACCTCCCTCGTGCAGGGCTGTCATCTAAGATAGTCCTATGTAGAAGGTAATCCATTGTAACATGAGACAGTGTTAAGTGCCAGGGTATCATCACATCTCCCGGGGATTAACAGGAATAGGTACACACACACCCTTCTGCGCTCCACAAGTAGAGTTAAACACGTCCACTCACATGCAGAGAGGCATCACTCATTCCTTTTTGATATGTGTGGAAAGCAGAACTCAGACCTGTATATGTGTGTGTGTGCGACAGAATATAATTCTTCCCTCTGTACCTTAAACACAGTGTGGTTGGTTTGAAGGTCAGTATGAAGGTAGAGAGGCGCTGCCATTGATCCAGAGCTCCTATACAGAACACTTTCACCCCAGGCCCTTTTCCCCCACTGAGCTGATGGGGGGGGGGGGGGGGGGGGGATAAATAACAGTGGCGCGTGAGGACGACAGACTGAATGGCATGGGAGGAGGAGATAGAAATACCACATCCGAGCAGGAGAGTTACAGAAATGACTGGAAGGGAAAGGGGGATACCTAGTCAGTTGTACAACCGAATGCATTCAACTGAAATATGTCTTCTGCATTTAACCCAACCCCTCTGAAGCAGAGAGATGCGGGGGGCTGCCTTAATCCAGGTCATCGGCGACTGGGGAGCAGTTGTTGTTGGGGGTTAACTGCCTTGTTCAAGGGCAGCTCGGGGTTTCGACCTCTCGGTTACTGGCACAACGCTCCTGCCGCCTGGAGCATAGCCTGTTGTGAATGAACTGTTATTCACCCAGCAGAGAGTAGCTACACAGTGATGGTTATTTATGTTATTCATTCCTTGGGGTTTTGGAGGGGTTTTCCTGCAAGCCCGTGTGTGTGCTTCATATAGAGACGTGTGTGTGTGTGTGTGTGTGTGTGTGTGTGTGTGTGTGTGTGTGTGTGTGTGTGTGTGTGTGTGTGTGTGTGTGTGTGTGTGTGTGTGTGTGTGTGTGTGTGTGTGTGTGTGTGTGTGTGTGTGTGTGTGTGTGTGTGTGTTGTCTGTCTACTTTTCCATGGTGTGTAACTGAGCCCTGGTGTATAATGTCTAAGACTGACAACACACACACACACACACACACACACACACACACACACACACACACACACACACACACACACACACAGACACACATCACAGTGTGAGGAAGGTGGCTCCAACTCTACTCTTGAACAATCAACCACATCTCAATGTCTCTCCCCTCCACCCCCAAACTACCCCCTCCCTCCACCTCGTCATTCATCCCTCCCTGAAACCCCGGTCACAGTTGTCATGACAAATTAACATCCTGTTGTTTGGATGCGTGGTGATGTCTTCTTGCCCATCAGGCCTTTGGGGAGAGGGAGAGGCCCAAGTCTGAGAATGCAACAATACCTGTGTCTCTGTGTGTGTGTGTGTGTGTGTGTGTTTGTTTGTTACATCTCATTCCTCTACACAGCGTGAAATCTGTCTTTTCAGCGGAGCTCAAATGCGTAATGTTTCCCAAGGTCGACATGTCTCTTTACATTCCGTGCTCGGAATTCTGTGTGTGAGCGTCGCCGACTCTCGGAATCTCTCGCCCCTTTCTCTCCCTGCTCTCTCTCTCTCTCTCTCTCTCTCTCTCTCTCTCTCTCTCTCTCTCTCTCTCTCTCTCTCTCTCTCTCTCTCTCTCTCTCTCTCTCTCTCTCTCTCTCTCTCTCTCTCTGTGTCTCTCTGTCTCTCTGTCTCTCTGTCTCTCTCTCTGTCTCTCTGTCTCTCTGTCTCTCTCTCTCTCTGTGTCTCTCTGTCTCTCTGTCTCTCTCTCTCTCTCTCTGTGTTGCTGCCTCAGTGACTGTGGGATTTTTCGAATGCACTTCACAGCATTGCACAGGCTTACAAACACATCGTGACAAGATAATGACACTCGTTTGCAATTGTGTTGTTCTTTTAAACTCCTTCTCTCTTTCTAATGTCTCTGCAGCATTAGATTAGACACCAGAGTTCCAGACTCTCTCTCTCTCTCTCTCTCTCTCTCTCGCTCTCTCTCTCTCTCTGTCTCTCTCTCTCACTTCATTGACTTGCTCTGGCAGATATTCTCACTTCCGTCTTTCTTTTATCTGTCTCTGCTGATTTCTTCTCTTCTTTCTTTCTCTCCCCTTGTCTTTCTCTCCCCAGGTCTCTGTCCGTGCACCTCTGTTATATAAGACACTTCATACTCTTCCCCTCTCTTTTCTCCACCTCCCTTCTCCTTTCCTTTCCTCTCCTCTCATCCTCCTCTATCCCCCATGATGGAGTTTCAATGCCATTAGTGAGTGTACATGTGGAATGGTGAACAAGTAAACCGATGAGACTAAACATGCCATTAACCCTGGTGGAGGATTCAACTGTACGTGTCAGTTCTCTGACTCAAATATTATAGGTCCGTTCACTGACCTTTCATCTCTCTGTGTTGCGTTCCAGGCACCTCTCCGGCTCCAAGATGAAGGATCTTCTCAGAATCTCCGTCCCTTTCCTCAAACGAGCCTGTGCCGTCTCTCTCTATGTGAGAATCAACCACAACCATACGACTAAGACAATGTCTATATCTCAGTACACATCTGTTTGGTATAGTAATCATGTTGAATGTGTAGGTCAAAGCACAAGTTTGATGTTATGTTCGGTACAGTTAACATTATATAAGTTGAATGTGTAGGTTAAAGCACCGGTTTGATGTTATGTTCGGTACAGTTAACATTATATAAGTTGATGTGTAGGTTAAAGCACAAGTTTGATGTTAGTTTTTGGTACATTTCACTGTTGTGATGATATTTGTAAATGTAGGTCTAGTTGCATGGTAATGTCCTGCTGTTCACTCCTCCCTCCTGTAGGTGGCGGTCATCATGTCCTTCAGGCTCTGGCTGATGGGCGGCTCCATGCCTCTCTTCTCGGAGCAGGACAACCCAGCCTCCTTCTCTCCTCACCTGCTCACCAGGTTATTCCTAGCCCTATCACAGACATGTTAAATACATTCCAATGCTAAAATGCTAAGTTACTGTATTTCCTGCTACTTGTAACCACTATATTAAAAGTTGTATAAAAGGCTATGGATATACAGTATATCACAAAAGTGAGTACACCCCTCACATTTTTGTAAATATTTGAATATATCTTTTCATGTGACAACACTGAAGAAATGATACTTTGCTACAATGTAAAGTGCAGCTCTGCTTGTCTTCAGCAAACTGTTTGCGGGCTTTCTTGTGCATCATCTTTAGAAGAGGCTTCCTTCTGGGACGACAGCCACGCAGACCAATTTGATGCAGTGTACGGCGTATGGTCTGAGCACTGACAGGCTGACCCCCCACCCCTTCAACCTCTGCAGCAATGCTGGCAGCACTCATACGTCTATTTCCCAAAGACAACCTCTGGATATGACGCTGAGCACGTGCACTCAACTTCTTTGGTCGACCATGGCGAGGCCTGTTCTGAGTGGAACCTGTCCAGTTAAACCGCTGTATGGTCTTGGCCACCGTTCTGCAGCTCAGTTTCAGGGTCTTGGCAATCTTCTTATAGCCCAGGCCATCTTTATGTAGAGCAACAATTCTTTTTTTCAGATCCTCAGAGAGTTCTTTGCCATGAGGTGCCATGTTGAACTTCCAGTGACCAGTCAGTATGAGGGAGTGTGAGAGTGATGACACCAAATTTAACACACCTGCTCCCCATTCACACCTGAGACCTTGTAACACCAACGAGTCACATGACACCGGGGAGGGAAAATGGCTAATTGGGCCCAATTTCACTTAGGGGTGTACTCACTTTTGTTGCCAGCGGTTTAGACATTAATGGCTGTGTGTTGAGTTATTTTGAGGGGACAGCAAATTTACACTGTTATACAAGCTGTACACTCACTACTTTACATTGAAGCAAAGTGTCATTTCTTCAGTGTTGTCACATGAAAAGATATACACAAATATTTACAAAAATGTGAGGGGTGTACTCACTTTTGTGATATACTGTACATAGAACCACAAATAGACCCAAACAACAGCCTCCCTCCCTGGGTTAGCGTCCTACCCACTCCCCAGGCTTCAGGGCTTACCCCATGGTTGTAGACCTCAGAGTGCGTGAGCAGTAGCGTTCTGGTCCCTATCTGCAGTGGCAGACACTGTAGCTGTCCTCTGGCAACAGATCATCTGTCATTAGCTCTTGCAAGGCCACCTGGGAAATGTACTTCCTAAATCTCTTCATACCCTACATCCAATCCTTCTTTCCCTCCTTCCCTCCTTTCTTCCTGGCACTGTCTCGAGGATGCTCTTGTCATTGAGAAAGGAGTTAGTGTTAAAAACATTTCCATCCAGTCAGCTAACTATTTGCTGTCTATCTATCCATCACTCAGTGTGCTCCATTATGCTTTAATGAAGAGATGCGTCTCGTAGTGAATACTGAGGATTGAGACTGAGGATTGAGACTAACCTTGAAGAGTGTGTTTGTCCTTCCGATTCTGCCAATCAGTCAGTTATGGATATGTGTGTGTGTGAAGAGTGTGTATCGTCCTTGGTGTGTGTGTGTGTGTGTGTGTGTGTGTGTGTGAAGAGTGTGTATCGTCCTTGGTGTGTGTGGTCTGTGTTTATTCATTCCCACTCCATCTGTGGTGATGCAGTAGTGATTATCCATCTTGTCAGCGGTTCTCTGCCATTCCATTTATAATTCATCACAGCGGCCTCCCCTCTGTCATTAATCTACCCTGTGTGTGTGTGTGTGAGGGTGTGTGTGAGGTTGTGTAGGTATGTCTGTCTGCGTGTGTAGGTGCTTGAGTGATTTATTTGAATAAACATGCGGACTGCGGTTATAGCTTGATATGACATATTTATCAACTGCGGGGGACTGGAGAAGTAGCTGTGTGTGTGTGTGTGTGTGTGTGTGTGTGTGTGTGTGTGTGTGTGTGTGTGTGTGTGTGTGTGTGTGTGTGTGTGTGTGTGTGTGTGTGTGTGTGTGTGTGTGTGTGTGTGTGGGTGTGTGGGTGCTTAAGTGATTCATTTGAATAAACAAGCGGACTGCGGTTACAGCTTCATATTACTGATTTATCAACCGCGGGTGACTGGAGAAGTAGCTGTTTCCTATATGAATTTGTTAGGTTCTAATTTTCAGAGTAAAAACTCTACAGACACTATGAAAGCTTTAAACCAAGTTTATTCTGCCCAGAGGGTCAATACAGCTGCATTAGACAAAGCCATGTTGTCACCCGTGGTAGTGTATACATACCCCACCTTGGGTGGAGTCTCCTCCTCATCGCTACACATTGCATCATTCTTGCTAAGCAGGGAGCTAAGAGATCTGGGCCTTAAACGGTTCCTCCCCTTATCAGTACTGCCACATGTGACCGTTTTCCCTGCACTCAGCCCCTCCCAAACTTCATTATGGCACCCCTCATGTCTCTTTTAGAACTAATGATTTATAATAGTTAAAGCTCCAAAACCAAACCTATCAAATTATATGCAACAGTCTAGCCCAGCCTGGTTAGTGTGCGTGCGTGCGTGCGTGCGTGCGTGCGTGCGTGCGTGCGTGCATGCGTGCGTGCTTTGGAGTTATAATCTTCAAATGACCATGTTGCAGACTAGTGACATTTCTGTTGATTTTAGCGTTTTCTATTCCTCTCTCGTTTCTCATAAAGGTCAGGTGTGTTTGTGTGTTATTGCTTATTTGTGTGTGTGTGTAATTGTCTAGTTGAGTGTGTATATCAAATTTAATGCTGAAAGCTTTTTGAGAATCTTGAGTGTCATACTGCAACTCACATTCTAATCCATTAAACATCAAGTGCCATTGTCTGTGATTGCCTTTTTCTCTGTGTGTGTGTGTGTGTGTTTGCCCATGTGCGTGCGTGCGTGCATGCATTTATTTACCTGTGTGTTTGCCCGTGTGTGTGTGTGAGAGAGTGTATTTCAAGGGTATTTGTCTTTCTGTTGTGTCAGTGTCCTCTGCGCTGAGTGGTGTGGAGTGCTCTCCTCACATAATGACTGTGTGAGCCTTTAAGGCTGTTAAGCTGGGTGGTTTGACACCTGAATTCAGGACTCTTGATCGGGGAGAACATGCTGGAACACAGGAGACCGAGGAGACACAGCTACAGTCCTCAAACCTTCCATCACCTACCTGTCAGCAACTGCTATTCATTTTCTCCATTATTCTTTCTCTGTCTCGATGTCTCTCTCTTTGATGGTTGTTTCTCTCACTTTCCCTCTCTTTCTTGATTACTCTCTTTCACTCCCTCTCATTTTCTCCCTCTTTCTCTTCTTCTCTCTCTCTGTTTCTTGATTACTCTTTCTCCCTCTCCCATTTTCTTTCTCTTTCCTTTCCTTTCTCTTTTTTTCAAACATGCATCACTGTCCTCTCTCCCTTTTCCCCTCCCTCACTTCTCCCTGCCCTGTCTCCTCTCTGTTAGGAAATGCTGTGCATGTTGTGCTTAGTGGGGGGAGTGGCGGGTTGTGGGAAGTGGGGGAATTGAATCTATGTCCCGTTCCAGTCTGATCATGGCAGTTGGTGAGCATACTCCTCCATGTTTAACTCTCTGGTTCTGTCAGTCGCCGTGTGTGTGTGTGTGTGTGTGTGTGTGTGTGTGTGTGTGTGTGTGTGTGTGTGTGTTCATGCTTGTGCATGTGTGTGTGTGTGTCTTTCTCTCCAATAGCCAGCCTGACTGGATGGCAAAAACAGAAAGACAAGGTTGATATTCTGTACATCCATTGCACATATCTAGCCTCCTATTCAACAGGGATGTTCCCCTCAATCTACTATAGCACTAGGTTAGGTGAAGCTGTCAATAGATCACTTAATGCCGTCCCCCGGCGTTAGATGTTCCTCCATAAATCGACGATATACCAGGACTTCATATTCACTCTGCGTCCCCTCTCAAATCAGCAGGCGATCTGAACCCGCCTGTCCAAATCAATGGAGAATTGACTTTCCCTATCTGTTCTATGGAAAGCTTGTTTTGCTGCAGAGAGAGAATCAATGTGTAATCTATGCATATCTCTGAAGCTGCTGCTCTTCTGAGTGGGAGGGGAATGCTGATAGGGTATCACAGTGTTCTCGTGTTCTCGTGCACTTCTGACCAGAGATAGGGCTGCGTGCCATTTGGATGCAGAAACACACACATGCAAATTACTTCTAGCATCGCCCTACTGTGTGTGTGTGTGTGTGTGTGTGTGTGTGTGTGTGTGTGTGTGTGCATGAGGGGGGCGTGTGTGTGTGTGTGTTTCATTAGGATTCATTTTCTTCAGTGCACTGAAGCACACAAATATGCCTTTTCCCGTTTGCAGTCTTGTCTAATCAAAGTTTAATTTCACTTCAAGCCACATGTTCATTTGAAAAGTTTTGTCTCACAGTTCACCATCCCAAATACCGAACTCACTAACACATCTCCAGTCATAGCTTCAGCTGCAGAGCAGATCACACAGAACCGTTCCTTACAGCTCTGTGTTTGTTGTTCCAGTTAGTCCTTCAGTAGAGAAACGGCCACCCACTCAGACTGGAGCTGAAACCTTTCCATTTCTATAGAGGAGCCAGCTTATCTGTTCTAAATGATAAGGGGCAGCCATTGACTGTAATGGAGAATCATTTAGTGATTTAACAGTGTGTGTGTCTGTGTGTGTGTGTGTGTTCCCTGTCGCTTCCCGCTCCCCTCTCTCTGTTTTCTTTCATTACTCATTCTCCTCTCTCAGCTACCAGTCCTTTCACTTTCCCCTCCTCCCCCACTCCTCCCATCTCCCCTCTCCCTCTCTCCTCTGTCTCCTGCTCAGTCAAGCAGACCTCTTTTTTCCTCTCTTTCTGTCCGTTGCCATGTAATGGTCTCAGGTAGCTCCCCCAGTGCGACAGAATCAATAGCACAGCCGCTTGGACTCCTGCGTCCCAAATGGTACCATATGGCCTTTGTAGTGCACTACTTTTTGACCAGGGCCCATAGAGCTCTGATCAACAGTAGTGCACCAGAGGGAATAGGGTTCCATTTGGGACACAGCCCCATATCTAAACTCACGGAGGACATGATGACCAACAGAACAGGATGTTCTTTCATGGCTGTTTGCAGTAAACAACATAGAGTGTGGTTGAATACGGTGCGATTCAACTTCCTGTACATGTAATGTAAGAATGTGACCAATAGTTAACATTTGACCCCTCTCTCTCTCTTTCTATTTGTCTCTGTTCTTTCCTCTTGTCTTGTCTTCTCCCTCTAGGTTCCTGACCTACTGCTACCTGTTGGCGTTCAACGCCTGGCTGCTGCTGTCTCCCGCGGTGCTGTGTTATGACTGGCAGGTGGGCAGTATACCCCTGGTGGAGTCACTGTGGGACACGCGCAACGTCGCCGCCCTGCTGCTGGGAGTGGTCATGGTCGCCCTCTGTCTGCACTGTGTCATGTCGCTACAGGTGAGATGGACATGGAGATTAGGTGCCCTCAGAACAGCCTCAATTCGTCGGGGCATGGACTTTACAAGGTGTCGGAGGTGTTCCGCAGGGATGCTGGCCCATGGTGACTCCAATGCTTCCCACAATTGTGTCAAGTTGGATGGATGTCCTTTGGTTGGTGGACCATTCTTGATACACACGGGACACTGTTGAGCGTGAAAAACCCAGCAGTGTTGCAATTCTTGACACAAAACGGTGCGCCTGGCACCTACTACCATACCCCGTTCAAAGGCACTTAAATATTTTGTCTTGCCCATTCACCCTCTGAATGGCACACACACAAAAACCATGTCTCAATTGTCTCAAGGCTTAAAAATCCTTCTTTAACCTGTCTCCTCCCCTTCATCTACACTGATTGAAGTGGATTTAACAAGTGACATCAATAAGGGATCATAGTTCACCTGGATTTACCTGGTCAGTCTGTCATGAAAAGAGCATGTGTTCTTAATGTTTTGTACACAGTGTATTGATTCTATCTGTCTAGTACTTGGAAGTCTACATTAGAAGCTAGAGGTTTCTGAATTAGGCCTGCTTTTACACACGGATACTCACAGGTTTCTAAACACAGACACTATGCTATGAAAACTCTCACCTTCTAATCACACCACACTGTTATAGGAGTTGCGCAAACTCTCACACGTTATTTGCCCCGACCCACACCATGAACATACAGTACACGGCGTTCTCTGCGTTGCCGTGGTGACAGGCAGTGTTTAGAGAAGGAGACTTATTATGTGTGAAAAGTGTGTGGGTATGCTCTCACATAGCACCCTCCTCTTAGTGCATCCACCCTCCCTCCCTCTCTCTCCTCTCGCTCTCTCCCTTCTCCTCTCTTTCTCCCCTGAGATGAACTCATTCTACAAGCCTTATTCAATCAAGCCTGCTCGTCAAAAGCATCATTCATCGTTATTGAATAGACCTTTGGTCCCCATCTCACTCAGAGTGAGAGATGTCTCGGCTGCTACTGTCAGGAGTCAACACCGGATGGCATTTGTGATATTGATCTCTTTACCCTGCTTGTCCTTCCCGTAGTTTGCGTCAGTATAACTGTTTAAAGCTGAACGAATTGTGAAAGCTCTTGTTCTCTTCCTGTAGTTTGGTAGGTAACTTTTCTCAATACGCTGATCTTCCTGTAGAGAATGAAGTGAAACAAGGAGGCAGGTAGCCTTAGCATTTTAAGAGCGTCGGGCCAGTAACTGAAAGGTCGCTGGTTCGAATCTCCAAACGGACTAGATTAAAAAATCTGTCTATGTGCCCTTGAGTAAGGCAATTCACCCTAATTGCTCCTGTAAGTACTATTTCTCAATGAACTTTACCCTAAACATGGCCTCAACACCAGTCATCCGGAACAGCCCACTCAAACAGAGTTCTGTGATCATGTATGAGTGATGGGAACAGGAAGTGTATTGAAAAGGAGTCAGGTGTGTATGTGCATGCCAGAGCAAGACGAGGAAAGACAAGTGCAAGTGAGGAAAAGCTAGATAGAGAGATGCAGTACGAATGAGAGGGAGAGTAAAAGAGAGGAAGCGGAAGAAAAGGGAGCATAAAGACTTTTCCATTCGCAGGGAAGAGTGAGGAAATTAGATGAACATTTAATTGGCCAGCCCCTGCTGGGTGGGAACAGGTTTACTGTAGGAGAAGCTGACTCGTACTCTACATTACAGCAATGGTATTCTGCTGTGCACTAATCAGACAGGGGTAAACTCATTAGGCTGGTTAGTGTCATTGGTTGTTAAGACAAGTTATCACTGCTTTGATGGCTTTATTTCGAGAGAGAGAGATGGAAGGTAATGTGCAGCACAGGTTCATTTATCCTCTGATGAGAGTGGAGTGGTACCATGATGGAGGGTTCATATTACTCGAAATTCCATCTTTCTCACAGGTCGACCGATTAATCGGAATGGCCTATTTCAAGTTTTCATAACAATCGGTAATCCGCATTTTTGGACACCGATCATGGCCGATTACATTGCACTCCACGAGGAGACTGCGTGGCAGGCTGACTACCTGTTATGCGAGTGCAGCAAGGAGCCAAGGTAAGGTGCTAAGCTAGCATTAAACGTATCTTATAAAAAACAATCAATCTTCTTGACGCACGGATCCCTTTAGCGGGATCATTTTCATCAACAACCGCTTAATTGCAGAGCGCCAAATTAAAAACAATTTGCTAAAAATATTTATATTAATGAAATCACAAGTGCAATATAGCAAAACACAGTTTAGCTTGATGTTAATCCACCTGTCAGATTGTGAAAATATGCTTTACAGCGAAAGCAATCCGAGTTTATCCATCACTAGACAAAACATTAAGAACACCTAGCAGCCATATAGATTGGTCACGAAAGCCAGAATAGCAATAAAATTAATCGCTTAACTTTGATCTTCGGATGTTTGCACTCACGAGACTCCCAGTTACACAATAAATGTTCCTTTTGTTCGATAAAGATTTTTTTTATATCAAAAAACCTCCATTTGTTTGGTGCGTTATGTTCAATATTCCACAGCCTTAGGCAATTCATCAAGGCTTGACGAAAATTCCATATAGTATCCGTAAAGGTCGTAGAAACATGTCAAATGTTTTTAATAATCAATCCTCAGGTTGTTTTTAACATCAATAATCGATAATATTTCAACCGGACTGTGAACTATTCAATACTGGAGAGAAAGAAAATGTCGAGCAACCAGTGTCGCGTGCAAGAACTAATGGAGGGACATCCGTCTATCCACTGACGCGTTTTGATAAATCTTGCTTATTTTTCAAAATAAAAGCTTGAAACTATGTCTAAAGACTGTTCACACCCTGAGGAAGCCACAGGAAAAGGAATCTGGTTGATATCCTTTTAAATGGACGAAAGGCAGGCAATGGAACAGTGATTTTTCAAAATAGAAGTCACTTCTGGGTTGGATTTCCTCACGTTTTCGCCTGCAAAATCAGTTCTGTTATACTCACAGACAATATTTTGACAGTTTTGGAAACTTTAGAGTGTTTTCTATCCTACTCTGTCAATTATATGCATATTCTAGCATCTGGACCTGAGAAATAGGCAGCTCACAATGGGAACATTATTTTTCCAAACATAAAAATTCTGCCCCCTAGCTTCAAGAGGTTAACATAATCACTAGTTAACTACACATGGTTGATGATATTACTAGTTTATCTAGCTTGTCCTGCGTTGCATATAATCGATGCGGTGCCTGTTAATTTATCATTGAATCATAGCCTACTTCGCCAAACGGGTGATTTAACAAGCGCAGTCGCGAAAAAAGCACTGTCGTTGCACCATTGTGTACCTGACCATAAACATCAATGCCTTTCTTAAAATCAATACACAGAAGTATACATTTTTAAACCTGCATATTTAGTTAAAAGAAATTCATGTTAGCAGGCAATATTAAACTAGGGAAATTGTGTCACTTCTCTTGCGTTCATTGCACGCAGAGTCAGGGTATATGCAACAGTTTGGGCCGCCTGGCTCGTTGCGAACTAATTTGCCAGAATTTTACGTAATTATCACATAACATTGAAGGTTGTGCAATGTAACAGGAATATTTAGACTTATGGATGCCACCCGTTAGATAAAATACGGAACGGTTCCGTATTTCACTGAAAGAATAAACGTTTTGTTTTCTAAATGATAGTTTCTGGATTTGACCATATTATATATTATTTCTGTGTGTTATTATGTTATAATTAAGTCTATGATTAGATATTTGATAGAGCAGTCTGACTGAGCGGTGGTAGGCAGCAGCAGGCTCGTAAGCATTCATTCAAACAGCACTTTCGTGCGTTTGCCAGCAGCTCTTCGCAATGCTTCAAGCATTGCGCTGTTTATGACTTCAAGCCTATCAAATCCCGAGATTAGGCTAGTGTAACCGATGTGAAATGGCTAGCTAGTTAGCGGGGTGCGCGCTAATAGCGTTTCAAACGTCACTCGCTCTGAGACTTGGAGTAGTTGTTCCCCTTGCTCAGCAAGGACCGCTGCTTTTGTGGAGCTATAGGTAACGATGCTTCAAGGGTGGCTGTTGTCGAGGGTGGCTGTTGCTATACTGTTACACTGGCAATACTAAAGTGCCTATAAGAACATCCAATAGTCAAAGGTATATGAAATACAAATGGTATGGAGAGAAATAGTCCTGTAATTCATATAATAACCTCAACCTAAAACTTCTTACCTGGGAATATTGAAGACTCATGTTAAAAGGAACCACCAGCTTTCATATGTTCTCATGTTCTGAGCAAGGAACTTAAACGTTAGCTTTTTTACATGGCACATATTGCACTTTTACTTTCTTCTCCAACACTTTGTTTTTGCATTATTTAATCCAAATTGAACATGTTTCATTATTTATTTGAGGCTAAATTGATTTGATTGATGTATTATATTAAGGTAAAACAAGTTTTCATTCAGTATTGTTGTAATTGTCATTATTACAAAGAAATAAATAAATGCATTTTTAAAAATCGGATGATTTAATCGGTATCGGCTTTTTTTGGTCCTCCAATACTCGGTATCGGCGTTGAAAAATCATAATCGGTCGACCTCTAGTTTTCATGCGGCTAGGTTATTTATAAATGGCTTTCTCCCTTCCTCTCTCTTTGTCTCTCGCTCTCTCTCTCCCCCTCTCTCCCGTCACACTCCCGACATGCAACAAAGGCCCTTGGGAGATGTCCCATAGTCACATCAGTGTGACTTGCCTCTGTAACCCCTATGACCTCCCCTAGAGAGATCTGTCTGTATCATCACCCACAACCACCTCAAGCAGAATGAACAGGTGACCCTTGACCCCAGGAAGTAATTGGTGCATCACTCCTGTCCTCTGTTTGTGTTTGTCACTTCCTGGTTCCTGCCCTTAACCTTGACCTCAAGAAGTCATTGAAGCGTTTAAAGCATGCTCTGTGGGCGCATTCCAGGCCTGGCTACATTGAAGTTTCCTGCTAGATCACACAACGCCTGGATGAACGCAGCCCATGCCGCCATTGCTTGATGTGGGCATTGTGACTGCAATATGCAGTAGTTTGTCTGCAACATGGTCAATGTCATAGAATTAGACTGACCACTTCCAGGGTCGGTCACTTCCTGATTTATATCCCTGACCATTGACACGGGGGTGTGGGGGGTCAGTACATCATCAGCAAAGGCATACAGTATAGAAAACTCATGGAACCAACAGCTGCCTGAGAGGAACAAGTACGAGAGAGGGCAGGGAAAGCCTGAGAGGAACAAGTACGTGAGAGGGCAAGGAAAGCCTGAGAGGAACAAGTACGAGAGAGGGCAGGGAAGGCCTGAGAGGAACAAGTACGTGAGAGGGCAGGGAAAGCCTGAGAGGAACAAGTACGTGAGAGGGCAGGGAAAGCCTGAGAGGAACAAGTACGTGAGAGGGCGAGGACAGCCTGAGAGGAACAAGTACGAGAGAGGGCAGGGAAAGCCTGAGAGGAACAAGTACGTGAGAGGGCAGGGAAGGCCTGAGAGGAACAAGTACGTGAGAGGGCAGGGAAAGCCTGAGAGGAACAAGTACGTGAGAGGGCAGGGAAAGCCTGAGAGGAACAAGTACGTGAGAGGGCAGGGAAAGCCTGAGAGGAACAAGTACGTGAGAGGGCGAGGACAGCCTGAGAGGAACAAGTACATGAGATGGCAAGGAAAGCCTGAGAGTGTCAAGTACGTGAGAGGGCAGGGAAAGCCTGAGAGTGTCAAGTACGTGAGAGGGCAGGGAAAGCCTGAAAGTGTCAAGTACGTGAGAGGGCAGTGAAAGCCTGAGAGGAACAAGTACGTGAGAGGGAAGGGAAAGCCTGAGAGGAACAAGTACGTGAGAGGGCAGGGAAAGCCTGAGAGGAACAAGTACGTGAGAGGGCAGGGAAAGCCTGAGAGGAACAAGTACGTGAGAGGGCAGGGAAAGCCTGAGAGGAACAAGTATGTGAGAGGGCAGGGAAAGCCTGAGAGGAACAAGTACGTGAGAGGGCAGGGAAAGCCTGAGAGTGTCAAGTACGTGAGAGGGCAGGGAAAGACTGAGAGGAACAAGTACATGAGATGGCAGGGAAAGCCTGAGAGGAACAAGTACATGAGAGGGCAGGGAAAGCCTGAGAGGAACAAGTATGTGTGAGGGCAGGGAAAGCCTGAGAGTGTCAAGTACGTGTGAGGGCAGGGAAAGCCTGAGAGGAACAAATACGTGAGAGGGCAGGGAAAGCCTGAGAGTGTCAAGTACGTGAGAGGGCAGCGAAAGCCTGAGAGTGTCAAGTACGTGAGAGGGCAGGGAAAGCCTGAGAGTGTCAGGTATGTGAGAGGGCAGTGAAAGCCTGTGAGGAACAAGTACGTGAGAGGGCAGGGAAAGCCTGAGAGGAACAAGTACGTGAGTGGGAAGGGAAAAACTGAGAGGAACAAGTACGTGAGAGGGCGAGGAAAGCCTGAGAGGAACAAATACGTGAGAGGGCAGGGAAAAACTGAGAGGAACAAGTACATGAGAGGGCAAGGAAAGCCTGAGAGGAACAAGTACGTGTGAGGGCAGGGAAAGCCTGAGAGGAACAAATACGTGAGAGGGCAGGGAAAGCCTGAGAGTGTCAAGTACGTGAGAGGGCAGCGAAAGCCTGAGAGTGTCAAGTACGTGAGAGGGCAGGGAAAGCCTGAGAGGAACAAGTATGTGAGAGGGCAGGGAAAGCCTGAGAGGAACAAGTACGTGAGAGGGCGAGGAAAGCCTGAGAGGAACAAATACGTGAGAGGGCAGGGAAAGACTGAGAGGAACAAGTATGTGAGAGGGCAGGGAAAGCCTGAGAGGAACAAGTACGTGAGAGGGCGAGGAAAGCCTGAGAGGAACAAATACATGAGAGGGCAGGGAAAGCCTGAGAGGAACAAGTACGTGAGAGGGCAGGGAAAGCCTGAGAGTGTCAAGTACGTGAGAGGGCAGCGAAAGCCTGAGTGTCAAGTACGTGTGAGGGCAGGGAAAGACTGAGAGGAACAAGTACGTGAGAGGGCAGGGAAAGCCTGAGAGGAACAAGTTTGTGAGAGGCCAGGGAAAGCCTGAGAGGAACAAGTACGTGAGAGGGCAGGGAAATCCTGAGAGGAACAAGTATGTGTGAGGGCAGGGAAAGACTGAGAGGAACAAGTTTGTGAGAGGCCAGGGAAAGCCTGAGAGGAACAAGTACGTGAGAGGGCAGGGAAAGCCTGAGAGGAACAAGTACGTGAGAGGGCAGGGAAAGCCTGAGAGGAACAAGTACGTGAGAGGGCAGGGAAAGCCTGAGTGTCAAGTACGTGTGAGGGCAGGGAAAGACTGAGAGGAACAAGTACGTGTGAGGGCAGGGAAAGCCTGAGAGGAACAAGTACGTGAGAGGGCAGGGAAAGCCTGAGAGTGTCAAGTACGTGAGAGGGCAGCGAAAGCCTGAGTGTCAAGTACGTGAGAGGGCAGGGAAAGCCTGAGAGGAACAAGTTTGTGAGAGGCCAGGGAAAGCCTGAGAGGAACAAGTACGTGAGAGGGCAGGGAAAGCCTGAGAGGAACAAGTATGTGAGAGGGCGAGGAAAGCCTGAGAGGAACAAGTACGTGAGAGGGCAGGGAAAGCCTGAGAGGAACAAGTTTGTGAGAGGCCAGGGAAAGCCTGAGAGGAACAAGTACGTGAGAGGGCGAGGAAAGCCTGAGAGGAACAAATACGTGAGAGGGCAGCGAAAGCCTGAGTGTCAAGTGCGTGAGAGCGCAGGGAAAGCCTGAGTGTCAAGTACGTGAGAGGGCAGGGAAAGACTGAGAGGAACAAGTACATGAGAGGGCAGGGAAAGACTGAGAGGAACAAGTACATGAGAGGGCAGGGAAAGCCCGAGAGGAACAAGTACGTGAGAGGGCAGGGAAAGCCTGAGAGGAACAAGTACATGAGAGGGCAGGGAAAGCCTGAGAGGAACAAGTACGTGAGAGGGAAGGGAAAGCCTGAGAGGAACAAGTACATGAGAGCGCAGGGAAAGACTGAGAGGAACAAGTACGAGAGAGGGCAGGGAAAGCCTGAGAGGAACAAGTATGTGAGAGGGCAGGGAAAGCCTGAGAGGAACAAGTACATGAGAGGGCAGGGAAAGCCTGAGAGGAACAAGTACATGAGAGGGCAGGGAAAGCCTGAGAGGAACAAGTACGTGAGAGGGCAGGGAAAGCCTGATAGGAACAAGTACGTGAGAGGGCAGGGAAAGCCCGAGAGGAACAAGTACGTGAGAGGGCAGGGAAAGCCTGATAGGAACAAGTACGTGAGAGGGCAGGGAAAGCCTGATAGGAACAAGTATGTGAGAGGGCAGGGAAAGCCTGAGAGGAACAAGTACGTGAGAGGGCAGGGAAAGCCCGAGAGGAACAAGTACGTGAGAGGGCAGGGAAAGCCTGATAGGAACAAGTATGTGAGAGGGCAGGGAAAGCCCGAGAGGAACAAGTACGTGAGAGGGCAGGGAAAGCCTGATAGGAACAAGTATGTGAGAGGGCAGGGAAAGCCTGATAGGAACAAGTATGTGAGAGGGCAGGGAAAGCCTGATAGGAACAAGTATGTGAGAGGGCAGGGAAAGCCTGATAGGAACAAGTACGTGAGAGGGCAGGGAAAGCCTGATAGGAACAAGTATGTGAGAGGGCAGGGAAAGCCCGAGAGGAACAAGTACGTGAGAGGGCAGGGAAAGCCTGATAGGAACAAGTACGTGAGAGGGCAGGGAAAGCCTGAGAGGAACAAGTACGTGAGAGGGCAGGGAAGAACCTAGAGGAACAAGTACGTGAGAGGGCAGGGAAAGCCTGATAGGAACAAGTATGTGAGAGGGCAGGGAAAGCCTGATAGGAACAAGTATGTGAGAGGGCAGGGAAAGCCCGAGAGGAACAAGTACGTGAGAGGGCAGGGAAAGCCTGATAGGAACAAGTATGTGAGAGGGCAGGGAAAGCCCGAGAGGAACAAGTACGTGAGAGGGCAGGGAAAGCCTGATAGGAACAAGTACGTGAGAGGGCAGGGAAAGCCTGATAGGAACAAGTACGTGAGAGGGCAGGGAAAGCCTGAGAGGAACAAATACGTGAGAGGGCAGGGAAAGCCTGATAGGAACAAGTACGTGAGAGGGCAGGGAAAGCCTGATAGGAACAAGTACGTGAGAGGGCAGGGAAAGCCTGATAGGAACAAGTACGTGAGAGGGCAGGGAAAGCCTGATAGGAACAAGTATGTGAGAGGGCAGGGAAAGCCCGATAGGAACAAGTACGTGAGAGGGCAGGGAAAGCCTGATAGGAACAAGTACGTGAGAGGGCAGGGAAAGCCTGATAGGAACAAGTATGTGAGAGGGCAGGGAAAGCCCGAGAGGAACAAGTACGTGAGAGGGCAGGGAAAGCCTGATAGGAACAAGTACGTGAGAGGGCAGGGAAAGCCTGATAGGAACAAGTACGTGAGAGGGCAGGGAAAGCCTGATAGGAACAAGTACGTGAGAGGGCAGGGAAAGCCTGATAGGAACAAGTATGTGAGAGGGCAGGGAAAGCCTGAGAGGAACAAGTACGTGAGAGGGCAGGGAAAGCCCGAGAGGAACAAGTACGTGAGAGGGCAGGGAAAGCCTGAGAGGAACAAGTACGTGAGAGGGCAGGGAAAGCCTGATAGGAACAAGTATGTGAGAGGGCAGGGAAAGCCTGAGAGGAACAAGTACATGAGAGGGCAGGGAAAGCCCGAGAGGAACAAGTACGTGAGAGGGCAGGGAAAGCCTGATAGGAACAAGTACGTGAGAGGGCAGGGAAGAACCTAGAGGAACAAGTACGTGAGAGGGCAGGGAAAGCCTGAGAGGAACAAGTACATGAGAGGGCAGGGAAAGCCTGAGAGGAACAAGTACGTGGGTGGGCAGGGAAAGAAAACACCTTACAGTGGAGTGTGTTTGTTGGTTTATTTGCTCTATTTACTGTTCAAAATGATGGGTTGGATCCCATTTTGTGAGTGTGTGTGTGTGTCAAATAAAATTTTATTGGTCACATACACATGGTTAGCAGATGTTATTGCGAGGTTAGTGAAATTCTTGTGCTTCTAGATCCGACAGTGCAGCAATATCTAACAGGTAATATCAACAATTCCACAAAAAATAACATAATACACAAAATCTAGTAAAGGAATGGGATGAGAATATTTCAGTATGAGATATATGGATGAGCAGTGACAGAGCGGCTAAGATCCAATAGGTAGTAAAGAATAGGAAGTGAAGGATACAGTATATACACATGAGATGAGTAATGCGAGATATGTAAACATTATTAAAGTGACTAGTGTTCCATGTATTAAAGTGGCCAATGATATCAAGTCTGTAGGTAGGTAGCCGCGGCTCTGTGCTAGTGATGGCTGTTTAGCAATCTGATGGCCTTGAGATAGAAGCTGTTTTTCAATCTCTCTGTCCCAGCTTTGATGCACATGTACTGACCTCACCTTCTGGACAGAAGCGGGGTGAACAGGTAGTGGCTCGGGTGATTGTTGTCCTTGATGATCTTTTTGGCCTTCCTGTGACATCGGGTGCTGTAGGTGTCCTGGAGGGCAGGTAGTTTGCCCCCGGTGATGCGTTGTACAGACCGCACCACCCTCTGGGTGTGGGCGGTGCAGTTGCCGTACCAGGCGGTGATACAGCCCGACAGGATGCTCTCAATTGTGCACCTGTAAAAGTTAGTGAGTGTTTTCGGGGAGACAAGGCACATTTTTTTCAGCCTCCTGAGGTTGAAGAGGCGCTGTTGCGCCTTCTCCACCACACTGTCTGAGTGCGTGGACCATTTCAGTTTGTCGGTGATATGTACACCGATGAACTTAAAACTTTCCACCTTCTCCACTGCTGTCCTGTTGACGTGGATAGGGGGGTGCTCCCTCTGCTGTTTCCTGAAGTCCACGATCATCTCTTTTATTCTCACCTCCTCCCTGTAGGCTGTCTCGTCGTTGTTGGTTATCAAGCCTACCACTGTAATGTCGTCTGCAAACTTGATGATTGAGTTGGAGGCGTGCATGGCCACGCAGTCGTGGCTGAACGGAGTACAGGAGAGGGTACTATGGTGTTAAATGCTGAGCTGTAGTCAATGAACAGCATTCTTACATAGGTATTCCTCTTGTCCAGATGGGATAGAGTAGTGTGATGGCGATTGCATCGTGTGTGCGTGCACATGTACTCGCATGCATGTGTGTGTGTCTGTGTGTGTGTCTGTGTGTGTGTGTGTGTACTGCCTAGCCATCTGTTGGCCTGGCAGGGCTGGTGAGTGTGTGTGTGGACTGGGACATATGTCAGTCGGCCAGTTCTGAAGGGTTCTACTGGGATGGACTAACAGTTGTGAGTCCAGAACTAGAGGGGTCTGATCTGGGAGGGATGCCTTGCTGCTGACCACCCACTATAGTCATCTGGAGCACTGGGCTGTAGCACAGAACATTCCTCTACACCAGGGGCTGAGAGAGGAGGAGAGAGGAAAGGAGGGATGGTGGAAAGGAAAGAGGAGAGGAGGAGTAGACTGACAGGAAACTAGAGGACATTTAGAATGGAAAGGAAAGAGTTGAGTAGAGAACTGAGGAGATGAGTGCTGAAGAGATGGAGAGATTGACAGGGCGGAAGAGCGAGAAGAGATGAACAGATGATAGAGAGGAGGAGGAGGAGGATGGAGGGAGAAAGGTCTGCAAGGTTAAAGCAGCTGTGTCGCCGCCTGACAAATTGTGACAGACGTTGTACAGGCGCCTGCTGCCGTCACCATAGTAACGGAGAAGCAGTTGAGACATTGCTCTCTTCTACAGCAGAGTTAAGACGGACTGGGAGAATAGAAAGAAGAAGAAGAGGAGGAGGAGGAGTAGGGTTAGATGACTTAGAGTGGAGGATAGAGAGAAAAGGACAGACGAGGGAGAGAGGGAGAGAGAGAGAGTCCCCTGAAGGGGCTGTGTTGGAATGACATACAGGGAACCAATGGCACATGGAGAGAGACTGTCAACAACCCACCCTCCCCCATCCATTCACTGGTCCACTCCACTGCCTACTGTATGGGATCACACTGCTTAGAGCAGCACGGTTGAATGGGGGAGAGTGTGTGTGCATGTGTTAATTACTGTGTGATCCTATCTATGGCATAATATCTAGCCCCCAGTCTGTGTGTGTCTGTAGTTGACTAGTGTGTGATCCTATCTATGTTCGCATGCTGTATGTCCCGCGGTGTGATTAGGTGGTTGACAAGAGAATGAGGCGTGGATTGGACCGGCGGCTTAATTAAGACGCCGCGGCTTTGTAACTGTAATTTAACGAGGGAATCAACGCCATTACTGAGAGCACAGTCATTAGACCAATTAGCTTCTGTTTGTTCTGATAACTACGCCGGCTATGTTCAGAATGGACAAATACAGGGGGATTTTTCACTCTTATTAAAAATGAATCGGTTCGACGCAGAGTAGATTTAAAATGAATGAACTGTTTTTAATGATCTACTCAATCGGCGTCGGGCTTCGATATTTCAGAGCATCAGTCAGAAATGCTCAGTAACTAAGTGCGACATGTATAATGAATATGTCATTGATCTATTTCCACTGCTGTTTGAAGTGGGCATGCTTACATGCACGTCATGTATTCAAACACTGGACAGTATGTGTGCTACTGCATACAACATGAAGGCAACAGGCGAAATGATTCAATGTGGGAATTTTAGGCTCTGGTTTTCCTATGGATGTGCTAACCTCTCACACTTTCTCTCCCTCTCTCCCCCCCCCCCGTCTCTCTGTAGAGGTTGGAAAATAGGGAGGTGTTGCTGGGGGTGTTGTTCCTGGTCTGTCCCTTCATCCCGGCCAGTAACCTCTTCTTCAGAGTGGGCTTCGTGGTGGCAGAGAGGGTCCTCTACATGCCCAGGTGGGTTGTGTGTGTGTTATTGTAGGTAATGTGTGTGTCGTGTGTGTTTTCCCACCTCTAAACCTCTCTAGGTTAGGATGGTTTTTAATTAGATAGCTGGTGTAATTCTCCTGTGTGCAGTAGTGTGTAGACTAGCTTGGTTTCCCTTACTGCATTTGTGTGTGTTTTAGGGCTGACCCCATTTATTCAGCTGGTCGATTGTTTGCAAAGGCCACAAACAGTGAGCAGCGGGAGGACCAGGTTTTTTTTCTTCTTCTGTTTAGGCTATATTGATCTCTGGCTCCCTCTTTTTAGTCATTTGTGTGTCTTCATTTTTATCCTACATCTACTGTAGTTGATTTATTTAACAATACACTTAACAAAAAAAAATTCAACCAAGAACAGACGACTCTCGGTCGACCAATATATTTCTTTGTTGGGGACAGCCCTAGTGTGTTTATCTATGCGGGAGTTTACAAGAGTGTGTACGAGTGAGTGATAGAACATATGGAGAGCTCATCACACACGCACACACACACACACACACACACACACACACACACACACACACACACACACACACACACACACACACACACACACACACACACACAAGGTTATTTTCTGCTGTGCTTCACACTTCAGTCAAGGGCCTCTGGTACGTCCTTGCAGTGGATTCCTATGAAGTGCTCTCTCTCTCCTCCCTCTTTCCTTTACGCTCTCTCGTCCCTCTCTCCTTTACTCTTTCTGCTCTCTCCATCTGTCTGTTCTTTCCTTTACTCTTTCTGCTCTCTCCATCTGTCTGTTCTCTCCTTTACTCTTTCTGTTCTCTCCTTTACTTTCTGCTCTCTCCATCTGTCTGTTCTCTCCTTTACTTTCTGCTCTCTCCACCTGTCTGTTCTCTCCTTTACTTTCTGCTCTCTCCATCTGTCTGTTCTCTCCTTTACTCTCTCTGCTCTCTCCATCTGTCTGTTCTCTCCTTTACTTTCTCTGCTCTCTCCATCTGTCTGTTCTCTCTCCATCTGTCTGTTCTCCTTTACTCTTTCTGCTCTCTCCATCTGTTTGTTCTCTCCTTTACTTTCTGCTCTCTCCATCTGTCTGTTCTCTCTCCATCTGTCTGTTCTCTCTCCATCTGTCTGTTCTCTCCTTTACTTTCTGCTCTCTCCATCTGTCTGTTCTCTCCTTTACTTTCTGCTCTCTCCATCTGTCTGTTCTCTCCTTTACATTCTGCTCTCTCCATCTGTCTGTTCTCTCTCCATCTGTCTGTTCTCTCTCCATCTGTCTGTTCTCTCTCCATCTGTCTGTTCTCTCCTTTACTTTCTGCTCTCTCCATCTGTCTGTTCTCTCTCCATCTGTCTGTTCTCTCTCCATCTGTCTGTTCTCTCCTTTACTCTCTGCTCTCTCCATCTCTCTGTTCTCTCTCCATCTGTCTGTTCTCTCTCCATCTGTCTGTTCTCTCCCGCTACCTTGCATCACTCTAAGGACTCCTTCCTCCTTCAGTGCTTTCAAGGGCGTCCCAGATAATATGTTTCTATTTATTTTTCCCGGTGCTGATATCTTATAAGAAAATCTAATTATTTTTGTCTGTCAATGTTCTATCTCTCTTCTTCTCTTTCTCTCTCTCGCTCGACTTTCCATTTTCCTGTCTCACGGCCTACCCCCATCTCTTTCTGCTAATCCGGTCCCTGTGTGTGTATGTATGTGTGTGTGTGTGTGCGCATGTGTGCGTGTAAGATTACCATGGCCGTAGGGGCCTGGAGCCCTGATCAGGCTCAGATGGGCCCTTGGGGGCCTCTGCCCTTTAAACACACATGCATGCCCGCGCGCACACAGACACACACATTCACTCCTGCAGGTTGAGAGTTTAGAGTGTATAGCCTGGAGGAAGCCGGGGGGGGGGGGGGGGGGCTGTGTAAAATCCGCTCTCTTCATCTTTCTCCACTCACTTAACCTCCTGCATGTATAATGACAGAATAAAGTGTCAACAGATGCTTCTCAAATATGTAAATGATCCCCCTCAAAAGCAGTTCCCATTGCTGTGATAGGAGGAGTAAGGGAATGGACCTCCTCCTCCTGTACTGTGGGGGGAGTTGATCAAACAGGAAACATGCAACTGTTTTCCAAAATGTATGTGTTGTATCGTCTCAGGCAGGTATATGTACAGTACAGTATGTGTGTTATTACAGCCTCGGTGTAACTAACCAGCGCAGTGGAATACTTGTCAACGAGGCAGAGGGCATGCTGGGATTGATTTAAAGTGAAGGGAACATGAGACGGTGCTAAAGAGAGACCCCTCACCTCTGCCTCTGCCTGTTACCTAAAAGTAGTCCAGACACATGGCTGGGCACAGGGTTTTCACTTCCATCTAAATGTAGTCTTTATTGGACATGGTTGCTTTAGGGAGGTTTATGCTCATACAATAGGTTTTCTCCTGCTCTATATCCCTGTTTAACCTCCTCCTAACCCCTTCCTTCCTTTTCCTATCGCAGCCTAACTCAAATTGTTCTAATTCCCCCCCCCCATCCCTCTCTCCATCCTTCTAACTATTAATTCTGCTAATCTTTCCTTGCTCGGGTCTGCAGGGGACTTTCACTTATACTCCCTGAGTCATCTGCGTAGCTGAGCGCAGGATTAGTAGTGATTTCCATGCAGACAGGTTCCCCATCCCAGGGTTTAATATCGCCCACTCACAGCTCGACACTCGGGCCGCTAAATGAATTCCACCCCAGCCTGAGGTATCAGAGATGCAAATGCAAAAGGGGATCGGGATTGTGTGTGTGTGTGTGTGTGAGACAGTGAGCGATTGCAATTATGTGAGCTAGCGTTTGAGTGTGTGTGACTGTTTGCATGAGAGAGAGAGATGTGTGATTTGTGATTGCGGCTAGAGAGACAATGTGGATGTGTGTGGGTGTATGAGAATGTATTGGAGGAGATTGGAATCTTGTGTAACAGGACTTTTCTACTATCCCTTTCCACTTTGCCGCGCCTGCAGAGAAAAGCTTTGTTTGCTTTTCAAATTAAACATTTGCCAGGTTCTCAGTTAGCATTCTGTGTGTTGTTAATTGATTTTCTCCGATGCGGCGTACCTTCCTTTTGTCTGACTTTCTGACGAACGCGCGAGCAGAACTTTTTAATGAAGGCCCAAGCGTACGAAGGCGTCTCCGGGGAAACAGAGTTCTGCTCCGTGTGTTTTTTTGAGAGCTTTCCGCTGCCTGCAATCACACAACCATTTTACTCCACGACAGAGCAAGAGGGAACGCTGGGACGTTATCATGGCAGGCAGGCTTGGTGTGTGTGTTTTGTGTCTGGCAGGGCTATACAACTGACAGAGGCGCGGGCGTTCCAGCTGAATCCATTGGCGGTGCTTTTCAGAGAGAGGACAATTAGCACAGGGTAATCTCATTCATGATAATGCTGATTCACTCAGTTGACGGTCTGCTGTCTGAGATCAACGTCACAGTGCCTGCTCTCTCTCTCTCTCTCACACACACACACACACACACACACACACACACACACACACACACACACACACACACACACACACACACACACACACACACACACACACACACACACACACACACACACACACACACACACACACACACACTAAGTGGGGACCTTGATATCACACGCTGGAATTCACTGTGTCATTCTGAGAGACTGCACTTCTCTCATATGTCACATGCTTTGTTTCACACAGGCCTCAAGGCTTATTATGCTTACTCACGCACAATGCACAACACACACACACACACACAGTACTCAGAGGGGAGTTGTGCAGTGTGTGTGCCTGCATGCAAGCACGTGTGTGTGTGTGTCCATATCCCCGGCGTGTATTATCAACCAGACCCCTGTAATGAGGATAGTTTTCAGCTCAGTGAATTCCAGCGTGTGATATCAAGGTCCCCACTTAGGCTGGCATTCATCCCTGTCCACCCACCCAGGACTCTGATTGGGGGGAGGGGCGTGCCGTGCGCCAGGGTAAATATTAGCACTGGCTAGGCCGTTAGCTCTGACAGCAGAATGTCTAAAGCAGGACTGATGGTTGCCGGGGCTGTCTGGGTGCTCTCTCGCTCTTTCTTCTCTCTCTGTCTCCCTTTCTCTCTCTCTCTCTGTCTGACACACACACTCAGGAGGATACTGTAAATCAGCAGACAGACTTTAAATAGCTGGCTGCTAGCTCTCTCCCATTTATTCTCCCTCGGTTTCAATCACACTCTTTGGCTCCTCTCTCGCTCTTCTCCTCTGTCTGTCTGTCGCCGTCTCGTTCTGTCACATCCGTACTTTTAACGCCGTATTTTCTGCCTCCTTTCTTTTTTCAACCTGTTCTCACATTCTGTCTCTCTCTCTCTCTTACGCTGATTTTCCTCTGTTTTATTTTGTCCTGGTTTTATTTTGTCCACTCACTTTCCTTCCTTCTGTCTGGGTTTGTAGTGGAAACTGCAATGGTGTGGAAGGAATGAGAGAGCCCTGTTTGCCCTGTGCTAATACACGTGTACACACACACACACACACACACACACACACACACACACACACACACACACACACACACACACACACACACACACACACACACACACGGGTGTGAGACAGCATTGGGGTGGGAGATGTGGTTTGTTCAGTCTTAGGTGTGTGTGTTTGGGGAGGTTGGGGATTGTAAGGAAGCAGACATGTTATATTTCCTGTGGAAAAACAGGGTACTGTGGGATTGGAGAGGGGGGATTCTTGGATAGACTTCTAGGACTTCTTGAACTCTGGATAACTGAACAGCACGTCATTTTCTTGGGTGTGTGTACATGCACAGGGTTTGTGTGTAGTGTTTGTGTGTCCGTTGGCCTGCTTTTCTGTGTGTGTCTGTGTGTGTGCACATTCACTGGTGTGTGCATGTGTACATGCATCATATGTGTGTGGACGTGCTGTTAAAGCCATCAGACTCCTCCACCTAAGGGAGCGGCTCATCACGCTATGTTTAGCTCAAACGGTCAGGACACGGCGACCAGGGACGTCTTAACCATAAACAGGAAGTGTATGAGCGGCCAATGAGAGCTTCCTGTTCTAGAAAGGGGCGTTTTCCTAATGTATCATTTTATTGTGTCGTTTTCTAATCGAATCCTGTCCAGGGAAAACTCTAGAGAAGCACATTGGTCTCAGAGTAGTGAATGTCTTTGAGAGCAGGATGAATAGAAAGTCTTATTCATGTATGTACTTACTCTGCAGCACTGGACTGGAGATGATTGAGTGGGAGAGAATTGAAAGACATCTCTCTTCCTCTCTTCCCATCCCCCCTCATTTTGGCTCCCCTCTTCTCCTTCCTCTTTCATCTCTCCCTTCCCCCTCTTTACTTTTACAAACTCCCCTCTCTTTCCCTGCCTCCCTTCCTCACTCACATACCTTTCTCTAACTTCTCCCCTTCCCCCCCATCCTGTCTCCTTCCCCCACTCCTCTCTACCTCATCTTCACCCCCCTTCTTCTCTCTGACCTTTTATCCCCATCTTTCTTCACTCCCTCCTCCCCCAGTATGGGTTACTGTATCCTGGTGGCCCATGGTCTGGGGAGGTTGTGTTCTGTGGTGGGTCGCTGGGGCACCACGGCGCTGACCGTCTCCACGCTGCTGCTCCTCCTGCTCTTCTCCTGGAAGACCGTTCAGCAGAACGACATCTGGCTGTCCCGGGAGGCCCTCTTCAGGTCAGTGGTATGGGGTGTGTGTGTGTGTGTGTCAGGCCCTGATTAATGTAATGGCTTGAGTTATCACCAGTAGCACATTAGAGAGGCTTGCTCTTACCACGCACATTTTCTCTTCCTCTCTCCCACTATTTACCCTTCCTCTCTCCTTCCTTCCACACTCTCTCCGTTCCATGTTGTTTTACAAGCCGGATTAATGGGTGTGAATATAAAGCTGTTTATTAGAACATGGCAAGGTCAGATTACATGCTAATCGCGCGCGCGCACACACACACACACACACACACACACACACACACACACACACACACACACACACACACACACACACACACACACACACACACACACACACACACACACACACACACACACACACACACACACAGATGCACCCAAGCACGCCCCCTGACCCCATCTACAGTATATGTCCTCAGCAGACGTTATCTCTCTCCCAGACTCGGCCGCATGCTGTTTATCTGTCCATTCCTCTTTCTGTCTGCCTCGCTAACAGGACAGGCTACTAAGACACCTCATTTCATCCCTCCATCCCTCCATCTCTCATTCTGGGATCTAGGCAATTTACTTGTCTAACATCAGCTAGCTTGCGCTGAAGTGGGAGGGAGGAGGGTAATATTTGAGGTGTGTCCTTAAAAACAAGCGCAATAGTGACAATTTCATGCAGCGCTAAAGGGAGGTTTTAAGACCCACCAAAAGCAGGTCTTAACAGTGATGCAGTTGGATTTGGAGAGCGGAAGAGCAGCCTATCCAGCCACGACACAGTACCTTTTGTGCCGGTGAATCTCGTAGTTAGAAATGATTGGTTTCCCTCCAAAACCACCCTCCTCTTAATGAAGGCTGGTTTAGCAGCATCTCAAAGGTGTGTATTTTTATCCTGGCCATTAGCCAAATAGCCTATGATTTAAAGGGGTTATAAATGGTCTACTGAGAGTGCTTTGAAATATTTGAGAGGTTTTAGCCCTCGTGCTTTTTATTATTCATAATTCACATACCTGCATAATTCATTGAACTTGTTCGAGTAGGCTATTCATCTCCATTTTCAAAGAGCGGCCCTCGTCCAATGACAAAAGACACGCTCCTTCAAACTATTCAGTCCTATAATGCCATGTCAACGGCAGATTTTTGTTGTTGTTGAGAATCTGCCTTGCAAATAGGATACAATAATAGTATTTTGTATAGACGTGCAAATGTTATGCGTAAAGACATTTAGGCCTGCATGTGCAAACAGTGCCATGGAACAAGAGAAGCGATTTATGATTTCATGCTTCTGACCCCATCCAATGTAGAAATATTGTTGTTGTTTTAAAAAACAGATTGCTTTTTTTTGGTTTATATGATTAAAGACCAAGCCCTTCATAGGCTACACTTACCTTAGGCCTAGGCTACTAACGAATGCTGGTTCAATGGCAATGCATTGTCTTTTTTATCCTTGCCTTTATCCTAGCCTATCCATATAAGGTGTTAAAATGGTCTATTCGTCAGAGTGCCTTGAGTGAAAAATATACCTCACATCTTAAAACATAAACAAATCTTACTTGCATTCTTAATTTCACTTGTTCAGGTATCCATCCCCATCTCCAAACAGCACCTCTCATTCAGTTACCAAAGACTCACTTCTCCAAACACATTTAAATGATTTAGTCCTATAATGCAGTATCAACCGTAGGCCTAGGCTATATTTTGCTTCTTGAGAACGTGCCCCACACATATACAATTTACAGGAGCCTAGTATTTTTTATTTTAGGAGAAGTGCGATGAGGAAAGACATGTAGGCTCGTTGAAGCCAATTACAACAATGATGACTGTCAACACTCCAAACATATTGAGGGAAAATAACAGGATTTATTCATATTTTTTTAAAACTATCACTCGTTACTGTAGCCTAAGCTTTTTATTAAACTGTAGTATCAATCCGCAATGGACCAGGACGAGCAAATTCAGTGCCCCCAGTCGAATTGCAGTTGATGACAATGCAAAGACCATCAATAACTTATAGAACTTGAGACAAACGCATGCAGTAAAAGGCGACTGCACTTCCTGGCTTGGCCTTGTTTTGAAGATTGCTCATTAAGAATGCTCGTGGCCACGACTGAAGCCAAACGAGAGTTGTCTTGGGGGTGTGGTTTGGTGTGGGTGTGGTTTGGTGTGGGTGTGTTATGTTCATCTGTTTCACTGCCTCTCCTACTTTCCCCCTCATCCTCTCTCTCTCTACAGGTCTGGCATCCAGACGTTGCCTCACAACGCCAAGGTTCACTACAACTATGCCAACTTCCTGAAAGACAGAGGGCGCCACCAAGAGGCCATCCACCACTACAAAACTGCTCTCAGGTCAGTTATAGTGTCCATAATTACAGAGCTTTTGCTGTTTACGCCACTACAAATCTGCTCTAAAGTCAATCTCAGTGTCCAAGAAAGTAAAACTACAGGAATAAGAGGGAGTTTAGGTGTTTCATCCTGATCACCATGTCAATTGGACACAGTCCCGCCAAACCACAATCATTCCTCAACCACAATAACACCATCAGCTTTCAACGTTCAGGGATACGGTCATTCTGACAAAACCACAGTCTAGGTTCTCAGGGCGTGTTTGGAACCTCAGGTGACCTCACCCACTCCAGGGCCTGAAAGTTTTCAAGCTACAGTCCAAATTACGTTCGAGGTAAGAAAACCAACTGAGAAACGCAAAGAAACCCCATTGAAATCTTGGCTCCAAACCTCAATCAGCAAGCGGTCATGAAACGGTCAGGTAGGTCTCAACGGAGAACAGTTCTTCGCCCTTGCTCCAGGACAAAGGGAGGACATCTTTCTTAATATGGCATGTCGTCCCTATAATGTCTAGACTGTACCTCCAGGCCTAACTAGAATTCATTCATTTAAGTAGGAGACACATTATTGATTATCGTAGGTTGATGGTCCACCCCCTCAATTAATTACAAAACACTCTTTCATTAAATCAGGAGGAACTCTGTTTGCTGCACATAAATGCATAAAGGCGCGCACGCACACACGCTCTCTTGCTTGCACACACAGACACACACTAGATTGCATATTCTCAAGCATGTAATGGCCTTGTCTCAGCTCGATGCTTGCACCCCATTCATCTCAGTGAGACACAAACACACAGCGCTGTACCTAATGAAAGAGGGGATCCATTTGTTCTGCCTGTCACTGGCCCTGGCCCAGAGGGCTATATATTTACCCCCCAGTCCAGCTTTCCCTTTTTCTCGTCCCCCTCTCTTCCCTCCCCACTACCACCCTCCATTCTTCTTGAGTCATAACTGATGATCCTTTCAGTGCTCTGTCATTTTGTCTGTGTAGTTGTGAGAGAGAGTTTGTTTGTCTCAGTCATCAGTATTTGACTGACAGGAGCAAGGAAATCATGCTGTGTATGTCTACTGCTGTATCTGAGTCTCTCTTCCCTCCTCCCCCCTTCCCACCTCCTCCCTTCCCCCCTCCCCTCTCTTCTCTCCCCTCCGCCTGTTTTCCCTCCTCCCCTTTCCCTCCATGTCCCGTCCCTCCTCCTCTCACTTCTCTCCCCTCCTCTCTCCTCTCTTCCAGTGTGCCAGGGGCTAGCTAGAGCCAGTTTGACTTATTTGGACAGAAGGGTTTAGGTCCAGTGGGATCATTCTTTTCTCTTTCTGCAGTTTGTTCTTTTACCTTTCTATTCCCCCTGGCAGAGATGTAGACGCTCACTGAAGGATGCTCCGTGAGCCGGCTTAGCTAGAGTGTTTGTGTGTATATAGGGATGCATATCTCAGACCTCCATCAGTTCCATTCCCCGATTTCTATATTCCTCATCCCCCTATCCATCCATCTCTCCATCCTCCGAATACCAAATCATTTCATCCACTTTCCTCCCCCTTTTCCTATCTCTGTCTCATCCCTCCATGTAGTTAAAGACAGACTAGCAGAAGTGTGCTCCCCCTCCCTCTCTTTTCCTGTTCCCCACTAATGCCTTCTCCTGCCTGTATCTACATACAGCAACAGGATCCTGCATGTGTGCTGTTATAATCCTGTCCAGAACCCTTTACTGCTTTTATCCCACTCCAAACCACATGACTCTCTACACAGAGGCTGCTCTGAAATGGTACTCTTTTCTCTATATAGTCCACTACCTTCGACCAGTTCCCATCGGGTTCTGTCAAAGGTCGTGTACTGTATAGGGAATAGGCAGAAATACTTTAAGAAATGAAGAGATGGTAAATTCCATTTGTTTCTTAACGGCTATTGTGTATGTTGCTTGTACGTTGTCAATGGGCTGCACGGTGCATTCTGGGTCATTCTGGGCAAGTGGGAGTCAATTGGGCCCTAGCTCAAAAACCCAATATTAGCATGAATTACGTGAACAAGAAAAACCTCATTACAAATATTACCAAGACGTGAGATAATAACTTGTTCTCTTTAATAGCATATAGCTTTGAAATCGGGACATGACGTAGGGAGAAGGGATTGCGTGACCCTTTCTTTCAGACAACAAAGTTTAACCCTCGGGCAATATACCTCCAATTCAAATGAGTTTCGCAGCTCATTTTTCTTGTTTCTCATTTGGACTAAAAGGTGGTAAGAGAGAGAGGCGATGTTGTTACCCTGGAGTCGTTGGTTTTATTGCATTCTTTCGAGGTTGTTTTATTAGTTTGTTTTTCAGGTTTAGTGTTCTGGTCCCCTGCTTAGACATTAGATTGGGGGATGGTGTGTGCGGGGATCAATAGTGTGCTCACGGCAGTGTGCGTGCCACTAAGTCCACACTGCTTCCTTTCTAGGCCGTTTCACACTGAAAGGCGACGTAAACTGTGACTCGTTAGCCAATGGAAAGGAGCCTGAGTTGCCATGGAAATGGACACGGTTGTCGTGGCGTTGTTTAACCTCTCGCCCCCGGCGTTGTGATGAGTGTCTCTCACAGTTATGGCACTAATAATTCAAATGGATTTGCAATTACATGCCACCTTTGACCCGGTCCTTTCTAAAAGCACTCAATGCTCTTTAAGGGTGTTTCATGCCTTATTCAGACACTCTAGAATGATTGATTTACAGAAGCCATTTTGTGTACGATAACCATTATCAGGATAACAACCACTCATCCTAATGACGGTATCATGGAGGTCATGTCGTCTTCTTGTAGTGCTTTGGGGGTCATGTAAGGATACATGAGAAGGGTCACATATCCCCAAAGTGCTAAATTGCTTCCTGTCATCGGCACTGATTTCAAGGACCAGACCGATCAGGCACCTTTTCAACCATTAGCGGTCATCACAAAATGTGATGAAGGAAGAATGTTTCCTTCCAGATTGGAACTTGAAGATACTCAACTGTTTTTTTTTCTTCTCCTCCTCTCCCTGAACTACTTTCCTGCTCTTCTCCTTTCCTCCTCCCTTCCTCCTCCTCTAACCTCTCCAGGTTGTGCCCTCGCCATGCCAGTGCCATGAACAACCTGGGTACTCTGACACGCCACCCAGAGGATGCCGAGCACTACTACAGGACCGCCCTGGACACCAACCCCCAGCACAACAGAGCCCTGTTCAACCTGGGAAACCTGCTCAAGTAGGATGTACACACACCTGCATGCATATACACACAGACATACATGCACACACGGCATGCGTGCACACACACACACACACACACACACATTGTGCGTGCACTCAGAGGTCTCGGCACAAGGCTCGCACCCCATTCATTCGTACACACACTGTCCCTGCAGCTCACATAACGAGGGACACACAGTGCCCTACCTGAGGATAAATGGCTTACATTAGCAGAATGCTGTGTCTGTTCTTTCTCACACAGTCATAGCGCTGAGGGGTAATAGTTTAGACACGTGGTGGCGAGCTGTTCTGCTTGTTGCTCATTAGGGCTGTGTGTGTGTGTGTGTGTGTGTGTGTGTGCGTGTGCGTGTGCGTGTGTGTGTGTGTCACATCATCAACACTACTCTGCTCTACTCATCCCTGTCACTCTGGCAGGAGGCTGATTGGAAAAACATTTGTTTAACACAGAGATAAACAGAGCACTCATGAAATCACTGGGTTGACACAAAGAGGAGGGGCTTAGGGGGGGCTTGTTAGAACAACAAAACACTTTCATACACACACACACACACACAGACACACCAGCGCAGCAGACTTGGCGTTAGTCGGGACAGTGGGAGTATTCTGTCTCTGTTTGTTTATTGTCTGCATTATAGCCCCCACCTACTTCATTGTCATTGATGGGCGTGTAAGGTATTTGTAGTACACACACAGCAGCATTCCTGCTTGCCTGGCTAGCTCTAATGGAGAAACATGGCAGTAATGGCAACACAAATTATCTCCATTATTGCGCTACAGATCCATCAACATCAACATTGATGGGAGTGTAAAGTGTTTGCAGCACACACACACACACACACACACACACACACACACACACACACACACACACACACACACACACACACACACAGCCACATTTCTGCTAGCGTGGCTATCTCTAATGTTGAAACAAATTAACTTCATTATTGCGCTACAGATTCATCAGGTCTATATTTTCAATTACGACCTGTGAACATACAGCCTCAGGCCTACAGACCCCACATGGAGTCCCATTACTCCTGCTGGACCTGGCACCGTTTCCAGGTCATCTACTGTATGGATACACAGCGGGTGTGTGTGTGTGTCAGCAGAAAACGGACACAACATAGCCACATGATGATGTTGACGATGATGATGTTATTTCAGGTCCCAAGGGAAGAAGGAAGAGGCAGAGGCTCTGTTGAGAGACTCCATTCGGTACGGTCCACACTTCGCTGACGCCTACTCCAGTCTAGCATCACTTTATGCAGAGCAGGTAACACACATGTACATGCACGCGCGCACACACACACACACACACACACACACACACACACACGCTTTGCAGGTAATACACACGCCATTCCAGTGATGTCTCAATCTATGCACTGGTTGCATACACACACACAAAAATACACACATTCTCTCACACACACACTTTTGTAAGAGCATGTTAGGCAATGTGAGTTCTGCTATATCCCCCCTTCCCCCCTTTCCATGGATTCAGAATTCAATTAAAATTCGCTGTAGATCATTAATCTTGCTGCCGGGAACTCCAGTCTCTGCGCCATTATTTTGGCTTGTTCAATTAAACACACTCACTGACTCCCTAACCTTCTATTACCACAGGCTCTCTCTAACCTTATCTCAGCGTAGCCACAATTTCACACATGACATCAGCTCATACTCAATAATTCAATATAACTATTTTATTGATCTCGTATTCTTTTTATTATAGAAGCGGTTTGCGGAGGCCAATGACGTTTATCTTCAAGGCATAGAGAGCTGCCCGGACAGCTCGGACCTGCATAATAACTACGGAGTGTTTCTGGTCGATACCGGTGAGTTCTGTCGGGTTGGTGGGAGAGGAGAGTGTTGATCTGTCTGCAAATAAAGTTTTTGCTTACTCACACCTCTCTTTCTCTCACTCTCTGTCTCTCATTAGGAGAAGGCGCTCTGGCGGCAGCCCACTACCAGCATGCCGTGCGTCTCAAGCCGGCGCACTACGTCGCCATGGTAAACTTGGGCCGCCTCCTTCGCTCCTCCAGTGAGAACAAGGAGGCGGAGTCTTGGTACAAAAAGTGAGTTAAGAGGTGACAACCAATTTGGTAATATGGCAGAGATTCACAAGTCAAAACGAGAGCAACACTATCTGACCTTTGACCCCAGGGCCCTGCAGGTGACGAGGAAGGTGGACATCCTGACGCCACTAGGGGCGCTGTACTACAACACAGGACGCTATGAGGAGGCTCTGCAGGTGTACCGCGAGGCGGCTACGCTACAGCCAGATAGTACCGATATCTGGCTGGCTCTGGTGAGGCACAACACACACACACAGACGCAGGCACACACACATGCAGGCATGTACGCGCCACATGCTGCAGTCATACCAGGACAGCACAAACAGATGTCTGGCCCTGAATTGCCCTCTCCCTTCCTCCCTCTCTCTCTCTCCCAATACAGGCACAAGTGTTAGCCATGGCAGGCCGCTCTAAAGAGGCAGAGAAGATGACTCTGGGCATCATATCGAAGCAGGGGAGCTGCATCGAGTGTTACCGCCTACTGTCTGCCATCTACAGCAAACGAGGCAACAACACAGAGGTGAGTGTGTTGTTTGGGTCTGTGGTGTCTGCCTTTGAAAGAAAGAACGGGAAAGAGTAAGAAGAATAGAGAGGGGGATGGGGGATGGGCGAAGGACCGAGACGGTCAAGAAAAACAGAACAATCCTTATCCCCTCAGGGTCAGCAACGGTGATCGCCGCGGAAACAGTGGTTGCTATGGAAACCCATCACATCTAGATGTCTCCTCCGAGTCTCACAGGATCCCATCCCCTTCTGTTCACACTGATCGTTCATCCTTTACTTCATCTCTCCATCCTGATTACATTCTCCTCCTCCTCCACCGCCGTCCCTGGTTCCATCCCTCATTCCATCCCTCCGTCTCTGGGGGCTCATCTGTAGACACTCTAACAGAATGGATGTAATCTCTGTGTCTCAAATGGCACCCTTATCCCTGTGTAGTGCACTACTTATACGGAATTGGGTGCTATTTGAGATTTAGCCTCGCTGCTAAAAATAGTACTTCCTTCCTAAAATAACAGAGGTGGTGTAGGGGGCTGACTAGAGCAGCAAACTTTTTTGTGCCAGGGACCGGCAGGGACCGGCCTTTTTTTGTGCCAGGGACCGGCAGGGACCGGCCTTTTTTTGTGCCAGGGACCGGCAAGATAAGGCCTTTTTTCCCCCTCTGGGGACCGCTTGGGTATAAAAATATTGCCAATCGCTTTTTTATTCAGAACACCAATTTTTCTATGCATTTTCTCTATTATATGAACTACCCTAACACCAGTGGAGGCTGCTGATGGGAGGACGGCTCATAATAATGGCTGGAACGGAGCGAATGGAATGGCCTCAAACACGTTTGATGTATTTGATACCATTCTACTAATTCCACTCCAGTCATTACCACGAGCCGTCCTCCCCCATTAAGGTGCCACCAGCCTCCTGGGCCTAACACATATCATTTGTTTAGGACAGTAATAACATAGTCCATCAAGCTATTTGATTCTCTATTTTAGGACACCTGGTAGTATCATCAACAAAACAAAAATATATATATTATTTGATGAAAATGTTGAACTTGGCCTTACTGCCATTATCTCAATAAACATAGTAACACACTAAGATATGTCAAATCAGGGAGGCCACCTTTCGATCTAAAGGATTTATGGTATGTAGTCACTGAAATGCTTGAGAAAGATCTGCATTGCTTTCAAATGTGATTTTGTCACAGTCCGTTCCAACGTGTCCTGCGCAGCTTGTGAGCGCCGTAGAGGGAAACGGCAGGTACGTCCATATTGCTGAGAGTCACGGCTTTCGGTGATGGGGTCATAATAGCTAATAGCTCCGACGGTCAAAAGTTAGAGCCGAACTTGTAGGGCGAAAAAAAGAAAGCGCTCTGTTTGTCACGACCGCATTTATCGGAGATCTGAGGTTACTCGCATAGCCATGGTTCTATGAACCAAGCGCGACATTTAGTAGATCGAGACGATTCCAGTGCAATCAGTAGGGCTAGAGGACGTTTATTTTCTCTAAGTCTCTCAGACAGAAGACAGAGTGAATATTACACCATCCTCCCTTTGGATAGTCTTAGTGTGTTTCTGTCTAGTGTCTACATACTAACTCACCAGGGATACTGCTACGCTTCCAGTTATGTTAGCTACACGATCTCCATATCCCCTTAATGGGGGTTTTATACATGCTTTTTTTCTCTCTCTCTTTCTGTCAAAGGGAACTGATGATATATATATTATCTCAAGGATGAGACTTCTCTCTCCCAGAGGCAAAAGTAAATTACATTGAATTCCCACCTCTCTCTTCCTCGTTCTTTTCTGTCCCCTTCAAATCTCTCAGCTTTCCGCCCTCTCTCTCTCTCTCTCTCTCTCTCTCTCTCTCTCTCTCTCCACAGAACACTGTCTACCACTATAATCAGCCTCACTCTCTTTTTTATTTTTTAAAATCTCTCTCTGACGACCTTTTCTCTGCTCATCAGCCAGTGAATGACGAGTCTGTCTCTCTCTGATATGTCATGGTGCATTTCCAATGAGGATTTAGCAAGGGGTTTTACCAAAAAGCCTCAGACTTTTGTGTTTCCAGTTCTGTGGCCCGGCTCCTGGGACTCACTGGACCATGGCCTCAGTGGACCTGCTCTGACTTGGGGTCAAGGCAAGGCTGCTGGGGCTTTTAGGTTAAAATTATATTCTGCTCTTCACAAGTCCTCACTGTCATCCCTAGCCATGGAAGTCTATCCCTAACCATGGAAGTCTATCCCTAGCCATGGAAGTCTATCCCTAGCCATGGAAGTCTATCCCTAGCCATGGAAGTCTATCCCTAGCCATGGAAGTCTATCCCTAGCCATGGAAGTCTATCCCTAGCCATGGAAGTCTATCCCTAACCATGGAAGTCTATCCCTAGCTATGGAAGTCTATCCCTAGCCATGGAAGTCTATCCCTAGCCATGGAAGTCTATCCCTAACCATGGAAGTCTATCCCTAGCCATGGAAGTCTATCCCTAGCCATGGAAGTCTATCCCTAGCCATGGAAGTCTATCCCTAGCCATGGAAGTCTATCCCTAACCATGGAAGTCTATCCCTAGCCATGGAAGTCTATCCCTAGCCATGGAAGTCTATCCCTAACCATGGAAGTCTATCCCTAGCCATGGAAGTCTATCCCTAACCATGGAAGTCTATCCCTAGCCATGGAAGTCTATCCCTAACCATGGAAGTCTATCCCTAGCTATGGAAGTCTATCCCTAACCATGGAAGTCTATCCCTAACCATGGAAGTCTATCCCTAACCATGGAAGTCTATCCCTAGCCATGGAAGTCTATCCCTAGCCATGGAAGTCTATCCCTAGCCATGGAAGTCTATCCCTAGCCATGGAAGTCTATCCCTAACCATGGAAGTCTATCCCTAGCTATGGAAGTCTATCCCTAGCTATGGAAGTCTATCCCTAGCCATGGAAGTCTATCCCTAACCATGGAAGTCTATCCCTAGCTATGGAAGTCTATCCCTAGCCATGGAAGTCTATCCCTAACCATGGAAGTCTATCCCTAGCTATGGAAGTCTATCCCTAACCATGGAAGTCTATCCCTAGCCATGGAAGTCTATCCCTAGCCATGGAAGTCTATCCCTAGCCATGGAAGTCTATCCCTAGCCATGGAAGTCTATCCCTAACCATGGAAGTCTATCCCTAGCCATGGAAGTCTATCCCTAACCATGGAAGTCTATCCCTAGCTATGGAAGTCTATCCCTAACCATGGAAGTCTATCCCTAACCATGGAAGTCTATCCCTAACCATGGAAGTCTATCCCTAGCCATGGAAGTCTATCCCTAGCCATGGAAGTCTATCCCTAGCCATGGAAGTCTATCCCTAACCATGGAAGTCTATCCCTAACCATGGAAGTCTATCCCTAGCTATGGAAGTCTATCCCTAGCCATGGAAGTCTATCCCTAACCATGGAAGTCTATCCCTAACCATGGAAGTCTATCCCTAGCTATGGAAGTCTATCCCTAGCCATGGAAGTCTATCCCTAACCATGGAAGTCTATCCCTAGCTATGGAAGTCTATCCCTAACCATGGAAGTCTATCCCTAGCCATGGAAGTCTATCCCTAGCCATGGAAGTCTATCCCTAGCCATGGAAGTCTATCCCTAACCATGGAAGTCTATCCCTAGCCATGGAAGTCTATCCCTAACCATGGAAGTCTATCCCTAGCTATGGAAGTCTATCCCTAGCCATGGAAGTCTATCCCTAGCCATGGAAGTCTATCCCTAGCCATGGAAGTCTATCCCTAGCCATGGAAGTCTATCCCTAGCCATGGAAGTCTATCCCTAGCCATGGAAGTCTATCCCTAACCATGGAAGTCTATCCCTAGCCATGGAAGTCTATCCCTAACCATGGAAGTCTATCCCTAGCCATGGAAGTCTATCCCTAGCCATGGAAGTCTATCCCTAGCCATGGAAGTCTATCCCTAACCATGGAAGTCTATCCCTAGCCATGGAAGTCTATCCATAACCATGGAAGTCTATCCCTAGCCATGGAAGTCTATCCCTAACCATGGAAGTCTATCCCTAGCCATGGAAGTCTATCCCTAACCATGGAAGTCTATCCCTAACCATGGAAGTCTATCCCTAACCATGGAAGTCTATCCCTAGCCATGGAAGTCTATCCCTAACCATGGAAGTCTATCCCTAGCCATGGAAGTCTATCCCTAACCATGGAAGTCTATCCCTAGCCATGGAAGTCTATCCCTAGCCATGGAAGTCTATCCCTAGCCATGGAAGTCTATCCCTAACCATGGAAGTCTATCCCTAGCCATGGAAGTCTATCCATAACCATGGAAGTCTATCCCTAGCCATGGAAGTCTATCCCTAACCATGGAAGTCTATCCCTAGCCATGGAAGTCTATCCCTAACCATGGAAGTCTATCCCTAACCATGGAAGTCTATCCCTAACCATGGAAGTCTATCCCTAACCATGGAAGTGGAGTGTGTGTGTGTGTGTGTGTGTGTGTGTGTGTGTGTGTGTGTGTGTGTGTGTGTGTGTGTGTGTGTGTGTGTGTGTGTGTGTGTGTGTGTGTGTGTGTGTGTGTGTGTGTGTGTGTGTGTGTGAGAACCTCTGTACATGTGTACTAATTCTCTCCTCTTCCTTCAGGCTTTGGATGCTCTAGACAAGGCACTACTGCAAAACCCCTTAGACATGTCTGTCAGGGCAGAGCTTCACTTCTCCAAGGGCAACCAGCTCAGAGAGATGAACCAGCTGGACAGAGCCTTCGAGGTACAGGAGGCTACACACACACACACACACACACACACACACACACACACACACACACACACACACACACACACACACACACACACACACACACACACACACACACACACACACACACACACACACACACACACACACACACACACACACACACACACACACACACACACACACACACACACACACACACACACACACACACACACACACACACACACACACACACACACACACACACACACACACACACACACACACACACACACACACACACACACACACACACACACACACACACACACACACACACACACACACACACACACACACACACACACACACACACACACACACACACACACACACACACACACACACACACACACACACACACACACACACACACACACACACACACACACACACACACACACACACACACACACACACACACACACACACACACACACACACACACACACACACACACACACACACACACACACACACACACACACACACACACACACACACACACACACACACACACACACACACACACACACACACACACACACACACACACACACACACACACACACACACACACACACACACACACACACACACACACACACACACACACACACACACACACACACACACACACACACACACACACACACACACACACACACACACACACACACACACACACACACACACACACACACACACACACACACACACACACACACACACACACACACACACACACACACACACACACACACACACACACACACACACACACACACACACACACACACACACACACACACACACACACACACACACACACACACACACACACACACACACACACACACACACACCTCATTACTCTGCATACTTTTCTCCCTCAGACTCCCTCTCTCCTCATGCACTAATGTTTCAACCTCTCCAACCTAATTAACTTTGTCTCCTGCTTGACGCTCTCCTCTCTCTCCTTCCTCAACATTACACCCTCTTCTCTCCGTCCTCACCGTCATTACCCCTCTCTCTCCCTCCTCACCGTCATTACCCCTCTCTCTCTCCCTCCTCACCGTCATTACCCTTCTCTCTCTCCATCCTCACCGTCATTACCCCTCTCTCTCTCCGTCCTCACCGTCATTACCCCTTTCTCTCTCCCTCCTCACCGTCATTACCCCTCTCTCTCTCCCTCCTCACCGTCATTACCCCTTTCTCTCTCCCTCCTCACCGTCATTACCCCTCTCTCTCACCCTCCTCACCGGCATAACCCCTCTCTCGCCCTCATTATCCACTTTTCCCTTGTCTTTTCTTTTCTCTCCTTTCACCTCTGTGAATAACTTTAGAACTTCCTATAACCTCAAACTTTACCTCTTACAAAACGAAACCACTAATTGGCGCATATATCCCAATCTCCCCGAAAGCTACTAGGAATAAAGAAAATAAAATATTTTTAGGTATATTCCCTAAAAACAACACGATTTGCATCTCCTACATGAAGTATATTATCTGCAGGCGTTTCAAGGGCACCTGTGGATCTTCTAAGCGCCGGGCGCTTTTTTTCTCCTGTTCAAGCGGACACACTTGAGAGAGAGAATAGATACAAAGTTTGCAAATAAAATCACATCAAACAGCGTTCCAGGCCTTTCGCTGCCTTGATCTTTCCCCCCTTGTCACTAAAATAACACCATATCTCCTCCACTATCTGCATCAACAAATAAGCCCATTTCCCCCCAACCACACTTCTCACAAGAGAGAGTGTGTGTCCTAAGATAACCTTCTTTCTCTTCCCTCCGTCTTTCTTTCGTTTTGTCCTCGTGCTGAACTCTCTCTGCTTATACAGCAGGTCTCTCTTCCCTCTCTCTTTACTTAGAGAGCAAGTCTCTCTGTCTTTCCACTCCCTCCCTGTCTCTCTCTCCCTTTCCACTCTCTCACTCCCTTTTCTCTCCCTCCATCTCTCCGTCTTTCTTCAGTTCAGGAAGTCAACAAAGGCCTGCTATGTTGAACAGTTTATTCTCAGGGTTTCTTTTAGAGATAAACTCTGCAGTTCTGTCTCTCTCAGTGGGTCTTGGCTGGGCGCCAGGGCTCCAGCTCTTGTTCGGGTGTTGTTCCCCTTCTAAGAAAAGGCACAACAGGGCCAATTGAGATCATGCGGGCTTTGGGGTGTGGTGGTTGACAATGTTGAAACGGATCCAATGTCTGCTTGTGGTATTTTGATTGCATATTCTATTGTTTCAGGGTGTTTGGTGTTCAAAGACACACAACATGTTGCGCCGATTTTAAAGTTTCCGTAATCTTCTAAGTCAACTTTTCTCCCTTCGTATTCACTTTATAGTCCGAGCATAAGAACCCTGCTGCCATCTAGTGATCGTTGGTTGTAACTACTTTATATTAAGGTATGCGTGGTCTTCATTACAGAGCTACAAGCTGGTAGTGGAACTAAAACCTGACCAATCGCAGGCTTGGATGAACATGGGAGGAATTCAACATATCAAGGTACTACGACTACACAGTAGAGTTAATTTGCATACGTCAAAAGCCATTTTACAAGCCATCAAGTCTTTGATTATACCGGAATTGCATATCAAGCATATACGGCAAAGGATGAGAGCTGATAAATGTCTGTATTTGATCCACTGCAGGGAGACTATGCAGCAGCCAGGCAGTACTACCAGAGGGCCCTGATCCTAACCCCTGGCTCCAAGCTGCTGAAGGAGAACCTGGCCAAGCTGGACCGGCTGGAGAGGAGGCTGACCGGGGCCTAGACTAACCCAGAGACACAGCACTATCCTGGGCATGAGTTGGGGACCAAGGACCCTGGATGCCCCAACAGTACGGTTAAAAAAATACCTTAAGTCAACCTACCTGGTTGATGATGTGAGATTATGGTGAACATGACAGGGTTGCATGGTATGGAAGCAGAGTGGGGGTGATGGAGCTTCCAGGGGAGCATGAGGCTGGTTTCAGCCTGTGATTGGAGTCACATTCTGGGGGAAGCAGATGGAGAGAGGACCCTAAGGAGTGGAGATGGAGATTCAGCCAGCAGCACTTCAAATTGGAGCGGACTGGATCAGCTCTCTTTAAGACAGTACCACGAGCTCCACACATCGCCCAGCCTGAAAACGCTTCAAACAAACTGATCTGCTTTTGAAAATGTTTTGTTTAGTTTGATTTGTGTTTGTATTTAATTTCATGTTAAATCCTGTTTTTAGGCACTAAATCTGTGATCACTTCCCTCATCTCTGCTGATGAGCAAAACCATAAGTAAACCCATGTTGAGATTTTGAAATGTACTGGGTGTCATGTTCACTGTAAATGCTCCAACAATATCATTCTAGCTGGAAGACAAATTGCATTTTGCCAACATGAAGGACAGTTTGCTGAAGTCACTGTATATCCGTGCTTAGGGTTGGGCTTGCCTTGACTCAAATGTGGTCCCTGCAACCCCTTAGCCTGAGCTTGCCTGGGATACATAAGCCCTGCTTTAAGACAAGGTATCAGTGTGCTCCGTGAACACATTGACAACATGTGCTTTTAACCTCAAGCTATGGCAGAGCCTCTGAGAAGCAAGCAACGTCTGCTCAACGTAGCCTTCCTCAAGTACAAGTAAGCTAGTGTCTATAGACTCCTCCTAAGGCCTAACACTGACCCTCTGATCCGCTCAACATTTCTGAAGCTGTGTATTATTTGTTGCTGTTGATGTTGCTATGATGATCGCGAATGAATGTTTGATGTGGAATGTACAACAGGATAAAGACGAACTGACTAGTGCAATGACTGAGATTGATTTGCACCATACAAATAAATGTATGTTTTTTTAACTGGTGTCGGTGCGTGCTGTGAGGTGTCTGATAAATAGAAGTTGCCCTATCGTTGTGATGGAAGAGTCATATGAAATGGGTCTATACTGCCCTCATCTGGCCTAGTGGGTGCATTACATGTTAAGGAATCTAATTAGGTGATGATGGTGGCAGGTGCAGCGTGGGAAGCTGATGAGTGCTTGAAAGTAGAAAGGCACATTGTCACGTGTCATTTACCCGTGTCACTTTTATTCCGATTGGGCCATCAGTTTTAAACCAATCAACTTTTTAATGCACTTTGGATGAAAATGTGTGTTTTCCTAATTGTGTATCTGTCTGTGTTGGGGCTTGGAATCCAGCACGGTAAGGGCAACACATTGATTTTCGTTCTAGTTTTGTTGTAGTGACTTGATTGAGTAAATGGGGATGCTTCTGTGATTTTTGACCATTCTCTTTAGATGTACTTAACCAGACTGAAATTGTACAGAATCTTCAAAATGGTGCATTGAACGGAACAGAAGAGGGAAATGCAACCCTCACCAGCGGATTTCAATTTGAAGGTATGGAAGAACACGTTTAACAGTGAATCCTAAAACAATCGAGGTGAGGGCGTTGGCATTGTGTGCTCTTTTTAAGGATGGATCCCAATCTCTAGGATCCAGTGGGACAGGGGTGATCTGCCTGTCACTGACTACAACCCAACCTGGGGTGGCGGGGGTAGGTTTTAGCGGGTGGAATAGTGGAGAACAATTGGAGGTTCACTTAGTAGCGACGCAAATATCATGGTACAGCTATATGGACACTCAATTATTGTGGTACTTTTTAATGGTATGTTTCCAAACATATTATGATAAACGGAATTGAGTCTCATTATGGTTAAATACGTATAGCCAGTTATAATTGAAATGGTTTAGCGGACAGTAAGAAAAGACGGATCAGTATTTACCTGGCTTAAAGAGATGGAAAATAATATCTGTTTACAGGACACTCATTCAACAATTTTAGATGAAGTTGTGTGGGAAAAGGACTGGCGGGGGAGGCAAATATACTTCTCCCATGGGCATAGAAACTCAAAGGGGTGATGATATGAATTAACCATTTTGATTTGAATGTACAAATTGTCCAAACAGATCCGGAAGGTAGATGGATTATTTTAAATATGTTATTGGACCACAAACGGATTTGGGTCATTAATCTATATGGTCCAAATACTGATTAACCATGCTGCTTTGAAAACATATAATAATTGATCAAGCAATACATTGTTCCATTTATTATGGTTGGAGATTATAATACTGTTTTAAATAACTCGATGGACCGTAAAATAAATCGCACTACAAACTATCATCCCCATGCACTTAAAGAAATCACGAATATCATCGATATATTAAAACTAGTGCATAAATGGAGGCTTAAATATCCCGAGCTAGTGAGATCTACATGGCGGAGGCTCAATCAAGCTAGTCGTCTTGACTAATGTCATTCTCCCTGGCACCAAAAGATAAAGTGCTGACAGAATGCGGTCGGACCATCAAATAATTGGCGTATACATTTCTCTGACAGAATTTCCACCTGGGCGAGGATATTGGAAATGTAATCAAAGCCTATTGGATGATACCTTGTTTTTAACCAGGACAGAAGAATTTATAACTTACTTTTTCCGACACTACGTACAGTACAGCAGATCCCGTATTGTATGGGACACTTTTAAATGTGGCTTTAGAGGCCATTCAATACTAATCTTTAAAACAAATGCAATTTAGGTCAAAAGAGTTCGTATTAACAAAGGAAATGGGACTAACCGTACAGATGTCAATAAAAACTAACATGGAGGCACAGAATAAGTTGGAGGGAAAATAAATGGAAGAACTTAAGAAAGATCAAGTGTAATATATTATAAAGTGAATTGGATGGAATGTGGAAAAATGCACCAATTTAATCTATTTTTTGTTGTTGTTGACTATAACTTGTTACAAATGACAGTCACCCACAATTCACCAAACCAATATTTTGAAAGTGGAAGCAAAGTACTTTAAGCATATATTTTCGTTTCAGTCTCCTCCATCTCCACTAGTTAGAGGAATGGATTTTCTTTCTATAATAATGTAAAATTAACTTCTGTACAGAGACTCATGTGAAGGACAAATTACAGAGGAAGAACTTGTTGATGTAATTAAAGCATTTAAGTCCGGGAAAACTCTTGGGCAGCTGTAAGCAAGCGTAGGTTCAGAATCTATTCTGGCTATATGTAATGCGCACAATGATCTACACAAACACTGGTAGCATCAGCCCTACTGGCAAGACCAGACATGCACTGCTATACTAAGCTACTTAAAACTAAGCCCCCCCCCATGTCCTGATGCAATGAGTAACCTGTCCCTGCACACCAATAAAGAAACCTGTAACCTCTGAGCTTTGTTGCAGATCTGGCAGGGGTTCGGTCCTTCGTGCCAGAGCAGGAGATGGAGGTGAGGATCATTGGTGGTGTGGAGGCCTGGGCCCACTCCTGGCCATGGCAGGTATCCCTACGCTTTACCACCATGCCAGCCTGTGGTGGTGCCATCATCGCTCCTCAGTGGGTTCTGACTGCCGCACACTGCTTCAAGCAGTGAGTAGTTCTGGAAGTTCAAGTAACAATAAATGGAATAGATGTATAGCTAGAGAAATCAAAGTGATTATGGATGGCGTTTTACAGGTATAACAAAGTGGATTTCTGGACTGTGATGGCGGGAAAACACGACCTTGAGAATCCTAATGAAGAATGTCAACAGGTGGGATATACACACACATGGACGAACAACATTCAAGTCATTAAACCGATTTTTTTCCCCCCCTGTATTACTATTCTGCATTGACATTTTACCTGTTAAGGCACACATTTATTTTTGTTTTCAGTTGGTTGCAATCTCAAAAATAGTCACCCACAAGGATTACAACCGCATGACAAAGATGCATGACATTGCCCTGGTGAAGCTGAAGACCCCACTGGTGTTCAACCAGTGTGTGAGACCCATAGAGATATGGATGAGGCCAATCGAACCCAAAAAGCAATGCACAGTGACCGGCTGGGGTACCACCAGAGAGAGTCAGTAGATTGCCTACATTCCTTTTTGAAATTTAGTTGCCTTTTTTCTCTTTATAAGAAAGGTCAGGTATGGTCTTCTAGGATCATGACTGACTTTAAATCATAATTGATCATTCACAGTGAGGAAGGTCCTGTTTCTTGTTTTCCCCTCTTCGTGTGCTCTTTCTCCCTCTTCCTACTCTTCTACTCTCAGATGGGCCTCGTGCCAACAGACTCCAGGAGGTTAATGTGACCTGCCTGTCCCCAGAGGACTGTAACAAGTTCTACCGTGGTGTAGTTCAGCCCACCATGTTCTGTGCTGGAGACCCTGAAGGAGGCGTAGACGCCTGCCAGGTAGTGAACTCGAACCCTGGCAATGCTTTCATGTATTTATCCCTTTCATTGTATTCTACTTTCATACAAAAAGTCTGTCCTGTGATCCTCGTCTTGTGATGTGGTTGTTCCTGCAGGGTGACTCAGGTGGACCTCTGTCCTGCTACACAGGGTCCAGGTATGAGTTGGCTGGAGTGGTCAGCTGGGGAGTGGGCTGTGGTAGAGCCCAGAGGCCTGGGGTCTATACTAAAGTACAGGTCTACCTAGACTGGATCAATGAATTAATTCAAGGTAAGTACACACTTGGAGCCCAACCCTAGAGAAGTACTTCATTTTAAGCACTCAGGAGATTTATTTATTATCTTTTATTTTTAACAGGTGAAAAGTCTGTGTCTGGTGGTATTACTGTGACTGAAGGTAGGTTATGTCACTGCTAAATTAGTTAACTACCTGAAATAATAATGTTTACGGGAGTAAAAATTAATATCTGATTAATTTTAATCTTACTGCCAGCACATCAAATTTTATTTTGTTGATCAAAACATTGCATTATCAAAACAGCAGATCATATTCAGTTTGACCACTAACCCTCTTGTACCCTCTCTTGCTGTCTCCCAGAGAGTTGTGGTCAGAGTAAGATATTGACCTGCCGGCTGGATTCCCGCCCGGCAGGGGTGTATGTGACCTTGGAGGGTGAGGTGCGGGTGGGGAGTGTGACAGAGGCGTGCGCCAACTCCTGGCCCTGGCAGGTCAGTCTGCAGTCCAAAGGGAGACATTACTGCAGCGGGACCCTGATCCACCACCACTGGGTCCTGGTACCGCAACACTGCCACAGCAAGTGAGTCAGTCACCAAGTACCGACACAGGACACACACTATCGTCTGTAATCTAACCTCTACATCAGTGGTTCCCAAACTTTTTATAGCCCCGTACCCCTTCAAACATTCAACCTCCAGCTGTGTACCCCGTCTAGCACCAGGGTCAGCCCACTCTCAAAAGTTTTGCCATCGTTGTAAGCCTGCCACACGCACTATACGATTAAACTCACATTTATTAAACATAAGAATGAGTGTTTGTCACAACCCGTCTCATGGGAAGTGACAAAGAGCTCTTATAGGACCAGGGCACAAATAATAATAATCAACAATTTTGCTCTTTATTTAGCCATCTTACATATAAAACCTTATTTGTTCATCAAATTGTGATTAACTCACCACAGGTTAATGGATGTGCTTGAAAGGATGCACATAACTCTGCAATGTTGTACTAGAGGGTCTCAGTCTTAAATAATTTCTCACACAATGTGCCTGTATTTAGTTTTCATGCTAGTGAGGGCGGAGAATCCACTCTCGCATAGGTACGTGGTTGCAAAGGGCATCAGTGTCTTAACAGCATGATTTGCCAAGGCAGGATACTCTGAGTGCAGCCCAATCCAGAAATCTGGCAGTGGCTGATTTTAAATTACATTTTCACAGAACCGCTTGTTGCAATTTCGATGAGGGTCTCTTGTTCAGATGTCGGTAAGTGGACTGGAGGCAGGGCATGAAAGGGATAAAGAACCCAGTTAAGTAACTGGGTTCTTTAAGTACCTGCGAAATTGCGCACCCAACTCACTCCGGTGCTTCACTTTCACATTTGACTTAGTCCTTAAGCTTGTGTTAATTTGCACACAAAAAAATCATACAATGATTGAAAGACCTGTGTGTTGGCCTTGACAGAGAAGAGCTCCAACTTCTTAATTATAGCCTCAATTTTGTCCCGCATATTGAATATAGTTGCGGAGAGTCCCTGTAATCCTAGATTCAGATCATTCAGGCGAGGAAAAACCTCACCCAGATAGGCCAGTCGTGTGAGAAACTCGTCAGACAAGTGAAAATGATGATCAGTAAAGAGAACTTTAAGCTCGTCTCTCAAGTTAAAAAAAACATGTAATTACTTTGCCCCTTGATAACCAGCGCACCTCTGTATGTTGTAAACGTGTTACATGGTCGCTGCTCATATCATTGCGTATTTCAGAAAATACACGAGAGTTCAGGGGCCTTGCTTTAACAAAGTTAACCATTTTCACTGTAGTGTCCAAAATGTCTTTCATGCTGTCAGGCATTCCTTTGGCAGCAAGAGCCTCTCGGTGGATGCTGCAGTGTACCCAAGTGGCATCGGGAGCAACTGCTTGCACGTGCATTGCCACTCCACTGTCTCCCTGCCATGGCTTTTGCGCCATCAGTACAGATACCAACACATCTTGACCATCCATTTGATGTCAAAGCTGTCCAGTACTTTAATAATATCCTCTCCTGTTGTTTCCAGAAGAGGATGTCTTCCTTAATTGACCCCCCCATAAACGTAACGGACATATACCAGGAGCTGTGCCAGGCCCGCCACGTCTGACTCCTCATCCAGCAATAATGCATAGAATTCACTGGCTTGTATGCGAAGCAGTAATTGTTTCAAAACATCTCCTGATGTGTCGTGAAACAGTGCTGTTTGATGAAGGCTATCTGTGTAGTTTTGGCCTTTTCCTCCAGCATTGTCCCAGCCATATCTGCGGCAGCAGGAAGAATTAAGTCCTCCACAATGTTATGGGGCCTGCCTGTCCTAGCCAATTGGTAGCTCAGCATATAAGACACTTCTAGCCCCTTTCTTATTAATGGTATCTATTGCTTTTATACATGTCTTTGGCTGCATGTTTCACAACTGTCAGTGTACATGCTAGGTTGGCTAGCAACACATGTAGAATTACTGATGCTAGCATTGTATGTGCTCGTGGAAGCAGAACAACTTGTGTTGTCGACAGGTGCAGGTTTAGTACTGCTGGTAGAGCTGTTATGTGTCTCTATGGAAGCGGGCCTTACTCCATTAGTGGAATTCCCGCGAGAGAGTAACGGTTAATGTGATTGGATGTTAATTATTTGAGTAGGCTATCTGTATTTGACATTGTTAGTTCACTGAACACTAGATGGTTTCATTTTATTTCTTGACAGTGAAACGAGACTACTGGGGTCTATTCTCTCCTCTCTTTCAGAGCTACAGTTGACACCGTGGTGCTGGGAGGTCACGACCTGAGGTTCATGGCTGCCCAGACCATCCCGGTGGACGAGGTGTTCAGCCACCCCCACGACGGAACCTTCCCTCCGACCCCTGACCTCACACTCATCAAGCTCAGTGTTCCAGCTCGATTTGGTATCAAATACTCTTCCAGTATGGGTTACTTTAGCTCACTGATTGTATTGGTTTACAGGACCGTTAACTTGGCTTGCAGGCCTAAAGCATGTGACATATCTAGGATGCTTATTCTGGTGGTTTTCTTCTATGATATGTCCCTAGATGACACAGTGTCTCCAGTTTGCCTCCCACATGAGGATGTGAAGCTGGATGACAGCTGGTCCTGTGTGACAACAGGCTGGGGATCCAGCAAATCGGCACGTATGTACAGCAACATAATAACTCCTGACCATAAGTTCTCGTGTTGGTGGCTGGTTTACCACTGAGGAACTGGAGGGACTCCTCCTGGATCCACGGTGTTTCATCGGTCTTGCTCTTACACATTATCATAAGTAGGCAGCATCCTTCTCTATATATAATGTGCTCTCTTGTCTCCCCCTAGCGAAGGTTAGCAGAGCCACCCTGCACCAGGCCAGGCTGGGTCTGGTCAACAGGACCGCTTGTAGAGAGAGCTGGGGAGAGGATCTCATCACGGACACCCAGCTGTGTACAGACCCAGCCGGCTCTGTCTCCTGCATGGTATGTATAGTGGGACGGTTAACTCTATGGTGTACTCATGAAGACCTGGGTGACGATTTGGATCAATGAATGGTTGTAAAATGGCTATGTACTAACACTACTGATGTGAACGAGTGGTCTTCATAAAAATGAGGAATGATTCTAAGTTGATGTTGAACACACGACTGGACTAGTGCACGCAAACGTTCACAACATTGTTATAGTTACATTGTTTTAACATTAATGTATCATGTTTTCAAATATCAAGTATTTTCCCTATCTATAGGGGGACTCTGGTGCTCCACTCCTCTGCCAGAAAATAAATGGGGTCTTCTTCCTCTTTGGGGTGGTCACATGGGGCAGCCCGAGCTGTGACATCAGCACACCAGCAGTCTTCTCCCGACTATCGGCTTATCATTCCTGGATCACAAACATAACCACTGACATCTGACTTTGTTTCACATAACGGAATAAACAATAACATTTTTGATCCAGTGTTCATTTTCAGACTTGTGTAAAGGCAAAGCCCCACAATGACACGGTGTATGTCGCAATCACAATTAGATGTTCCAATAGGTTTGAGAAGAACGTGACGGGCACACACACATCTGACTGTTGTCGCACACTGTATTTCTGTCTTCATATTGTTTGTCAAAGAGATGGGACTGAGTGGGACTTGCTATGGGTTAAGGAAGAATCACATAATTCCATCCAGGTCATCAGGGAATCAGCCAATGAATTATACTCCGAAAACATTCCATAACTGCAAGTGGCAGCAAATCGCCAACCAAGGCTTTATACCTGTTCAAACGACACAGGGCCCTTTCAGTTTGTTTACCAACTTGTAGAAGTACATTGACTACTTCAAAATGGAGATAGATGGCCTCAATGGCAGTGCCCGTGCACTCACAGAAGCCATAGTGGGACAGATACAACGTTGTGATCTCTATATAACTCAATGATTTTGTTTCAGAAGGGCGTGCGTGGCACGCGGATAAACGCATCATAAATGTCATGTTAATTGACTGCTATTATCTCATAAAACAAAACATATAAGATATCATAAGCCTGTGTTGACCTCAGACCTTTTTCTGTGTGTTTTCCAAAACCCTGTTCATTCCCCATTAATTTTTCCCATAGGGATGTCTTTATTTATTTCCAAGTTTTAGGACTACAAGATGGCAGCTCTATAGAGTACCACCGTATGAGTCATAATACCCAGAAAACCTAGCGGTCAAACAAAGAAATGGTTCCAACACTTAAAATAAGAGCTGTGTTTCATGTAGGCTTACCCTGGCGTGACATGTTGATAACAGTGTAAATCTCTTTAGGACGAGGTGACTTTTCAGTGTTTCTAAAATTCCCTATGGGAAAAAATGAATGGTGGAAAAACAATTGGAACCATTTCCCTCTTTGACCGCTAGGTTTTATGGGTATTATGACACCTCCACTGTGGAGCTCTATTGTGGCCATAGCAAGTGAGAAACCACACCGGGCTGAGAAGCTGTCCACATTGAGTGAATTAGGATAGATAAACAATGATTATTCAATATAGCTAAGTTAATAGATTTCAACAAAGATAAGCGAAACGGAGGAGAAATCCGGTGGAGGTGGTTGAGCAACGCTGAGCTATGACTGGAGCAGAGATGGATGGAAAGGTAGGGAGGTTAGGAGTTGAGGAGGATGGGATGGAGTGTAGTGGTGGAGTGGAAAAAGGTAGATTCCAGCCAGGAATCATGTATTGGTTAATTTGCATTATTGCGTTAATCCTTCAATGGAATGCCAGAAGTTTGATGGCTAATGGTCGAGAGTTAAAACAGTTTATTGAGGAGTTACCAGCCAAACCTGATGTGATATGTCTCCAGGAGACATGACTAAAACCTACTCTAGATTTTGTATTACAAGGTTATGTTGCAGTCCTTAGAGATAGGATGGCAGGGGGAGGAGGAGGGTGTGTTACCTTTATAAAGCAAGGGAACTCATATAGGTGTGTGGGAGAGGGAGTGGAACAGTAGTATGTAGTGGTAGCGTTGTGGTTGGGGGGGGGGATATGGTAATAGTGAACTTTCACAACCTGTGTAAGAGACTGGAGTTGCTGGCCCTTGGGAATGTAGAAGGTCAAGATAGGAGACGGGTAATGTGGTGTGGGGATTTTAATGCTCATAGTATGCTCTGGGGAGGGCTGCGGACTGATGTAAACTGACAAGTGTTGGAGGAAATACTGGATGAGAAAGGGCTTGTGAGTCTTAATGACGGCCGAGGAACCAGGATTGACCCAGTAACTGGAAATGAATCTGCTCTGGATCTTACTTTGATCTCAAGTTGAATGGCAGGCAGATGTAGAAAGAGGAGGAAGGGAAGCGCTACTAAGGTACACTATAGTATATTTTGGTATATAGAAGGTGCTCTTTGGTAAAAGGTGTAAATTGGTCATCAAAAAGAAAGGAGGACCAAGGCACTCTTCATATAATTAATTAAAATGCCTTTATTAGTATGGCATGTTCAATAGAAACAAAGTTGTTAAAAACCGACGCGTTTCGGCTGCATGGCCTTCGTCAGGGAGTACAGATGTCGTTGGGAGGTTTTGGAGGAATTTACAGTGCGTAGTGATCACTATCCGATCATGTGTAGTGTAAGATTGAGGGAGGAAGAATCAGTAGGAAATGGATATTTGGTAAAGCAGAGTGGGGTCAGTTTCAGGAGTTGAGTGAACAGGAGTCATTCAAGTGTCAAGTGTCAAGTGTCAAACCAGACCCCAGGAACCTAAACCCCTCCCACCCTCTCCAGATTCCTTCCATACAGCTTCAAGTATATTTCCTCCCCAACCTTCTTTCTAGAAAAAAACACAGTCTGTGTTTTCTCAACCTGAAGTCCCACCTGAGGGACCACTGCTCTACTTCACTAATCGCTTCTTGAACTCTTCTGGCTGTACAACAAAGGACTAATGACACTTCCCTGGCCGAGAAAGAAGGGAGGAAAGTGGTCACAAGGCTGAGACTGGGACACACAGGGCTAAATAGTACATTGAAAGTGCTGGCGAAACATCCGACTTCGCTGTCTCTGGTCCACACTCCAGTCCAGTTGGTGGCGGTAATGCAGTTTAAAGTTGGTTTCCAACCGCGATATACATTCCACAGAAGAAGAAGAACCACGCCTTCTGCACCATCCAGTAATTTTTTTTACCGTACTGGATGAATTGCACAGCGGCCGTTATTTATTCGTGCTGTGTTGAAAGACGTAGAAAATATTTTTATATTTAGCAGGAACGCCAAGCCGTAAACATGGGGGAAACCAGACTACCGCGTCATATGTTATTATGGAGTATGGCAATTATTTACATGTTTGCTTTTGCATCCCTCTATGTTCAGATACCAGGTAAAACAACATTTATCTATTTAACATCTATTTATTAATTGTAATCGAAGGAACCTTATTATTGGTTGACTGTTGATGGTCATGGAAAGGTGTTTAGCTCTGCGTCGTTGAATCCCACTTTTTCCATATGTTTCGCTTGTGATGATGAACTGATTCATGTAGTTGCATCTGGTCGGTTAAGTACACTGGGGATGAAATGACTACTTTCTGACCTATTCTGTGCTGTTGGACTGATCGGGCGACCTAATGACAACTTCCACGCGCCAAGCTATTTCGCTCGGTTCATTGCCTTTGCTACAGTGTTGCAACTCATGCACCATCACTATAGCCTAGGCCTAGAAAAGGAGAATGTCTTTTGAGTGTATATTCAGTAGACTATTCAGTTTGATACTTTACGTACACAGGTCGACATTGATGTGTTCGTATTTATTTATAAACATTAACTAGTTGTATAGGTGAATGACTTGTTATAGAATGGCACTAGCGTAGTATGGAGAGCCAAACATTAATGTGGGGTGGTCTTAGCCTCGTACGAACCATCCTGATCTCGCGAGCTCACAAGTTCGTATGAGGCTAGGGCAGGGTGGCTGTATAAAGGAGAGTGATGCAGGTTGGCAGCTATAGAAGTGATGTGGCCTTACATGCTATGGCCACGTCCTGACAGCACTGGCCATTGTTGGACAGATGCCCGTTTTAGATATTTGCTTGGGACAAGTGGATGTTTTCTTCACACGGTCGTTGTCGGTGCCTTTTGTATGGCTGTGTCTGTCTGTTTGAGGGTTAGGATTTTCCCCCAGAAGGTGCACACTGAAGCTTCCTGCAAACGCTGAGTGCGTTGGGAATAACCCGTCATAAATCCAGTATTCGAGCTTGGCTCAGACCCCTAACAGTATACAATAGATCTGACTTGTAGTATAATTTTCACTTTTTCCCAGTCTAAATACGAACTTGTAGTCATGTTGATTTGCCGTCACTGTCATTACACCACTTTACTTTATCATGCAGCCGTCTTATTATGCAAATTGTATGTGAAATGTACCAAGGTAAAATGAGTTTTATATTGAATCTTGGGTTGCTATTCGGTTTTGTCTCCTCAATAGCTAATGAACCAAACATTCTATTATTATGAAAATGATAGATTCTGAATCGGGGGAGGATTGACAAAAATCCACTTCTTATTCTTAGACATTTAGATTTTCTTTATCGGGGTTTAAATCTTCAATAGCTTTTATGCAAAGCACGATATGATTATGAAAATGATTTTTTTCATAATCAGGGGAGGATGGATAAAAAAAAAAAAAATGTTCTATATATTTTTTGTTGTTGTTACGTTTAGTGTTCAATATCTCTTTCTGTTAAATAACATGTTGTTGGGGTGGGAGGAGAAGGGTGATTAATTGACAGCCCCATTCACTCAGGCTGCTACATGTAGTGATTAGGTCCACCTGCTAATCAACTCAGCATTTAGAATGTGTGTGTGTGTGTGTGTGTGTGTGTCAATGATATTTACCCTTGGAATCCTTCACAGCTCGTCATCTATTCGGTGCGGTATTGTCGTCGGCTGTTCCTGTGTGGAACATTCCGTGGATTTCACCACTATTGTAAAGAAAGGTGCAAACACTACACCTTGTATTCCAAAACGTCTGAAACCAACATCCTAGACAGGATTTCTGACTAGACGCCCCGCCAAATTGTAATCATCATATACTCCCGCTGGTTTCAGGCGTTTTGGAATACAAGGTGTAGTGTTTGTACTTTTCTTTACACAAACAAACATGGATTTTTGTCCATCCTCCCCCGATTTAAGCAATAAGGCCCGAGAAGGTGTGGTATATGGCCCTTATACCACGGCTAAGGGCTGTTCTTACTCACGGCGGAGTGCCTTGATACAGCCATTTGCTGTGGTATATTGACCATATACCACAAACCCCTGAGGTGCCTTATTGCTATTATAAACTGGTTACCAATGTAATTAGAATAGTAAAAAAAAATGTCATACCTGTCATATACGGTCCGATATACCATGGCTTTTTAGCTAATCAGCATTCGGGGCTCAAACCGCCGAGTTTATAATATAGAATTTATCATTTTCATAGTCATTGAACGCTTTGTGTAAGAGCTATTGAAGATTTGAAATCTTATTAGGAAAAATTCAAGTGTGGATTTTTCTCCATCCACCCCTGATTTAGATAATACTATCTTCATAGTCATGGCATGCTTGTTTCAATAGCTATTGAGGAGAGAATCAAATATCCAATACAAAACACATTTTACCAAGTGCAAAATATGTGTATGTCCATTACTTGCAATCCACTCCATAGTCAATTTACAGTCAGGCAGCAGGTGGCCTAACTGAAATAACACATCTCATTTGACAAGTGCTGGCAAGATGAGATGCATTGAACGTGAATGAGTCATCATTGCACAATTTAGTGTTTGTGTTTTACTTTATTTCTCTGCTTCTAATTCCAAATGTGAGCATGCATCCAGTTGGTCCACTCTGTGTGCCAGGTATGTCGTAGTGGCACTTCTGGTCTCTCAGCTTCACCTGTCGTCTCAAAAGTACACTAAATACACTAGATTCCAAAGAACTGTAGTAAGACTCGCTGTATGCTTTCAGTTTTTTAATTAAAAAGTTATTCCATGCATAATGCTACATTCCAATCAGTTGATCACAATCTTGGGTCAACCCGTAAGCAATGTAAGCTCCTAAACTTTCTTTCGCATGTTCCATTCGACTGAATAAGCAGACAGCACAGATAAAACAAGTGTCTTGTTTTCACATACATGACCTTTGACCTATTTAGCAGGGTACCATAAACCCACTTACTTTAAGTATGTGAATATGACCTCTATTCACTAACCCCATTCTCAATAAACACAACCCCCCCCCCCCCCCCCTCTCTGTTTTGTTTATCCATCCCTGCTCTTTGTCTCTGTGGCCAGGTCTCTATGGCAATGAGGGGGTCCTGCCTGTGCGCCTGGTGGAGCCCCGTGTGGACGGCTCCAGGCCAGTGTTGGAGCAGATACATGCCCACCCCTCCCTGCTGTGGCTGGGGCCCTGGCTGGGTCTGGACCTGGACGCCCAGCAGGCAATGGAGCTCCTCTGCCTGGCGGGGGCGCTCTTAGCCCTGGGAGCAGCCCTACTGGAGCCCCTCCGAGACAGCCTGGTCTTCTTCTGCCTCTGGGCCCTCTACCTCTCCCTCTGTCAGGTCGGTGGGTGGGGGTGGCTGTCTGTCTGCCATTGGTTTGGTTAGATACTGTACCGTAAATAAATTACACAGTAAATTAATCAACATCATTTACTCTTGACAGGTGGGTCAAGACTTTCTGCGTTTTCAGTGGTAAGTGATCTGTTCCGAATTCTCATATGGGCTGAATTGATAGAGCGTGACATTGAAACGAAAAGTACTTTGTTTCCTAAAGTGTTATTGCTGAACACAAAGTCTACTGGGTCTGTGTGACGTCATTTTGTTATCAGCCATGGGCTTTACTGCAAGAGCATCAGTGTCAGACAAGAAACTGCTATTGGAACCATTTGCCAGTCAAATTCACTGTCCACTCTTCATAATTCTGTGTTGATTACATATTACAGTGCACCGGTTGTCTATCCTGCGACTAGAACGGTTGTTGAAAGTGTTTGTGCATATGTAACAGTCTTAGACATCATGCATATTTTATAGGGGTAAGCGGACTTTGCATTGAAGGACATCTATCACACATGTAATATGGTTTTAGAGTTATGGACTTTTAGCTAAGCTTGGAGATGTGCAAGAATTGCAACACATTTACTGGTATCTGGTTGTAGCAAAGCAAGATGACATAAGGCCAGGGCCGGGCTGCCCATCAGGCATGATTAGGCGGCTGCCTATGGCAGTAGATTGACAAGGGCTAAACTGACCAAGGCATACCTTAAACAACACATAAAACCTCACATAGTTCTGCCCAAAAACAATGACAATTTCTTTCGACCAGTGGCATATGGGATTTTTAGGTGAGCTCTGATGCCACCTTGTGATAAGCAGTGCCCACTTTGTCAAAGGCAGGGGTGAAAAATATTTAGCTGGTCCATTCCCAGCGTGCCTCTCCAGGGTGCTGTTGGAGAGATGCAAACACCAACTTTCTGTCTATGAAAAAATCATCTAACAAAAAAGAATCACGTAGCAGATCTAGCCTACGGTAGAAAGGGTATGCATGAAAATGTATTGAGGCAGACACTTTTTACGTCATGCACGTTTCTCCAATCAAATAGCTTAACATAAATGTTTCCCAATCAACAACAACAAAAAATGCGCTGACATGTTAGCGAACACCATATCCTATTTTTTTTTGATTTGTCACAGGAATCGGGACAAACAAAGACCTAAAAAGTACGATTTTTTCCCCCACCTCTGATAAAGACGTATTTTAGACGTCTTTTCAACGTCTTTTTGCTTACAGGGACTATTCTAGTTTTGCGGGGGTATAGGGTGGGCGGAATTTGTTTTTGTCTCGCCTAGGGCGTCAGAAAGGCCAGGACTGGGCCTGTGTAAGGCATTGGGTTCCACAGCAATTGCATGAAGTGGTAAATAGATAATAAATAGTTGCCTGGTTGTGTTTTTATAAGTAGTAGGGGTGGGTGTGTCTGAACTGTTTATAGTTAGCTGGCTATCCCCTAACGCACACCATTTGGTTTTGCATGAAGAGAATGCCAACTACAACCGGTTTTAAGATGACCAGCTACCAGTATGTTTTGCCATCTCAGTGCCTCTGGCTCTAACGGGCATTGCTTCTACTAGGCTAACTGATTTCCTGAAAGGCAGTGTCATTGGATTTGAAGCTCACTGAATATTTACTGTATTCCACTGTTTTGAGCAGGAATTTCATGTAGCCTTCTGGTGGAGGAATTTCAAGTGAAATGTCATCTATTGATTGTATTTATTGATTTAATACGTTTCAACTTTGTCATTTCTTTGAGACCTGAGATTTTGGGTTGTTGGAGGGAGTTCAGTGCCCTATACATTTTATAGGTATGATGTGAGGAGGAGTTGGGATTTTTTTTTCAAGGAGAGTGGTATTTGATTATTAATGTCTCATTTGATTCCCTCCCGTAGGGACAGTCTGCTGTTGGAGGCGGGCTTCCTGACTGTGCTCGTCGCGCCGCTCAACCTCCTGCGGTGGCGCTCGGCATTCCGTCAGCATGACGCTGTGACCTTCTGGCTGGTGCGCTGGCTCCTGTTCCGTCTCACCTTTGGCTCCGGTGTCGCCAAGCTGGCCAGCCACTGCCCCAGCTGGTGGGGGCTCACTGGTGAGACAGGGGAACCTCTTATGACACAAAACTGTACTGTTCAATGTATACTGGACAAAAATATAAACGCAACAATTTCAATGATTTTTACGGAGTTAGTTTATATATGGAAATCAGTTTATTTAAATAAATTCATTAGACCCTAATCTATGGATTTCACATGACTCAGCAATGGGTCAGCCAGTCAGAATTTGTTTTTCCCCATAAAGGGCTTTATTACAAACAGAAATACTCCTCATTTTCATCAGCTGTCCAGGTGGCTGGTCTCACACGATCCCGCAGGTGAAGAAGCCGGATGTGGAGGTCCTGGGCTGGCGTGGTTACACGTGGTCTGCGGTTGTGAGGCCGACTGGAGTACTGACACATTCTCTAAAATGACATTATGGCTTATGGTAGAGAAATTAACATTAAATTCTCTGGCAACGGCTCTGGTGGACATTTTTTGGGAGTGGTTGTTTCTTGTCACCAGCACAAGGTGCACCTGTGTAATCATACTGTTTAATCAGCTTCTTGATGTGCCACCTGTCAGGTGGATGGATTATCTTGGCAAAGGAGAAATGTTCACTAACAGGAAGGTAAACAAATTTGTGCACAAAATATGGTAGAAAAGCATTTTGTGCGTATGGAAAATGTATGGGATCTTTTTATTTCAGCTCATGAAACATGGGACCCACTTTACATTGCGTTTATATTTTTGTTTAGTATTTCCCTCGGGACTGCAACTAAATGGGAGTCTGTTGGGACGTTGGGCTGAAATTGGGACTCCTGATCCCATCGTCAGGCCAGTGTCCCAACAGCTTCTGGACCGCAACTAATTGGGAGTCTATGTTCAATGGTACGAGTAATGTGAAGACTGGTTGAGTAATGATAACATTAGTCATGCTTGTAGATTTATTAATAATGACAATGAGGAAGGAATGCATGCGCTTGGCTATGATTGTAAAGTGTGCATCACGTAAGGGGTATGTACCTCACCCAGCGGCAGTATTCTCATTAACTTCCATGATGATAATGATGATGCCTGGAGCCTCACTACACATCAGTCGCAGTTCAGGAAAAGTGTCCGAGATTAAAAACGGGATCTCAAAAAAGGTGTGAGGTGCAGTGTTATGGGGCAATCTTTACTCATCCATGTCTCATATCCTCCCTCCCCTCTGTCACCCCATCAACCCCCTCCCTCTTCCCAGCGGTGAAACACATGTTTGAGGCCCAGGGAATCCCCCTGCCCTGGTCCTGGTTCATCCAGCAGCTGCCAGACTGGTACCTGAAGCTGGGGACTGTCAGTCTGTTGGTGACAGAGATTGCTGTGCCCCCCCCTCTACTTCGCCCCCATCCGCCACCTCAGACTGGCAGCCTTCTACATTCAGGTGTGTGTGTGGTTACACCAGCAGCTGCTAAACATGAGCATGTAAAATGTCTAAGAAAGGATTGAACACACTGAAATATAGGCTTCCAGTTTGTTTTCAAAGTTTTCACCCGCCCCCTAAATCGCTATCAAGTGTTGAGGTCTGGCTGAGAGAGGAGAGGTTTAGAAAAATTGTACTGTAGGTAGGTGTTTATCTAGTCTGTTATCATCCAGGGAATCGCCAGACTCAGATACTGCTATAAGGCTCTAGACTCTCTGTGTGTGTGTGTGTGTGTGTGTGTGTGTGTGTGTGACATTTGTATGCTTGATGGTGAATGAATGACACCTAACTGTATCTGTCTAAGGGGATTTTGAATGTTGCAGGATTGCGACCCCACACATGTAATTTGCACGATGCCTTTTTCTAACTATACCTACCTACTTCTCTCTGTAACTGATAACCAGGCAGTGTACCAGGTGAAGTTAATGTTCGTGGGGAACTATGGCTTCCTCCCCTTCCTCTCCCTGGCTCTGACTTTCTCCCTGTTGGACGACGACCATATCAGCTACTGGCTGGGCCACGGCAAGAAGAAGAGCGCCAAGAGTATGACCTCACTTCTCTTCTTATGCAACCTTCAACTCTCACAGCTCACATTTAACGCCAGAGTAGACGTTCAGGCCAGCTTTCTCCCTAATAAAGCATTATCCACACCCAGTATGATGTTTAAGCTGGTGGAAGGTACTATAAAACACAAAGGCTGTTACAGTAATAATCGGGCTTCCTTTCTTTTCCTGTTCTGCCTCGCCAGTTGGCCAACATTGACATTACACAGTGAGGGGTGCATTGCTGAGTGCATGCCAGCAAAACACTGGTTCAGTTCCAATGGGTGTCCTTGAGTCTTGATGGCAGGGAGAGGGAAAAGGGGGGGGTTCATTGTTTTATTCTCGGGCAGAGTGGTCTGATCTGGCAGGATGTCAGGTGTTATCCTGTTTAAGTACTTCTGTGATGTATTTTGTTTATCTACAGTTAACATTCCTAATGTCCTAATGGGTAACCCCTTAACGTAACTTACATAATACATTTTTAGTAGCTGGACAAAAACAAATGATGGGCTCTGCTTGTGATACTAAAGAGTACCTAATCTAATTAAGTTTTTTTTTTTTGCAGCCTGGCACCAAACCATAATGTCATTGGTGTTGCTGTCTGTATTTGCTGCCATCATCTATGGAACTAAAGTGCTCTTCACACTGGAGATTGACTGGGAGGCCAAGTCTATTACCTCTAAAACCGGTAGGTTAACAGGGCATTCGGTATTCAGACCCCTTGACTTTTTCCACATTTTGTTACATTACACCTTTATTCTAAAATTGATTGAGCAATTACATTTAAACAAATCTACATACAATACCCCATAATGACAAAGCAAAAACAGGTTTTAAGATTTTTTTTGAAAATGTATCAAATTAAAAAATCACATTTACATAAGTAGGTTTTCATCAAGAATCTCTCATCACTTTGCTCTGTTCAAATTTGCCTCTATCCTGACTAGTCTCCCAGTCCCTGCCGCTGAAAAACTTCCCCCAGCATGATGCTGCCACCATGGTTCACCGTAGGGATGGTGTCAGGTTTCCTCCAGATGTGACGCTTGGCATTCAGGCCAAAGAGTTCAATCTTGGTTTCATCAGACCAGAGAATCTTGTTTGTCATGGTTTCAGAGTCCTTTAGGTGCCTTTTGGCATACTCTAAGCAGGCTGTCATGTGCCTTTTACTGAGAAGTGGTTTTCGTCTGGCACTCTACCATAAAGGCCTGATTGGAGTGCTGCAGAGATGGTTGTCCTTCTGGAAGGTTCTCCCATCTCCACAGATGAACTCTGGAGCTCTGTCAGAGTGACCATCTGGTTCTTGGTCTTATCCCTGACCAAGGCCTTTCTCCCCACGATTGCTCAGTTTGGCCGGGTGGCCAGCTCTAGGAAGAGGCTTGGTGGTTCCAAACTTCTGTCATTTAAGAATGATGGAGGCCACCGTGTTCTTGGGGACCTTCAATGCTGTAGCCATTTTTTGGAGCCCTTTCCAGATCTGTGCCTTGACACAATCTTGTCTCAGAGCTCTACAAACAATTCCTTTGACCTCATGGCTTTGTTTTTGCTCTGACATGCACTATCAACTGTGGGACCTTATAAAGACAGGTATGTGTGCCTTTCCAAATCATTTGAATTTACCGCAGGTGGACTCCAATAAAGTTTTAGAAACATCTCAAGGATGATCAATGGAAACAGAATGCACCTGAGCTCAATTTCGAGTCTCATAGCAAAGGGTCTGAATACTTACCTAAATAAGGTATTTCTGTTTTTTACTTTTAATACTGCAAAAAATGATAAAAACCTGTTTTCACTTTGTCATTATGGGGTATAGTTAATCAATTTTAGAATAAGGCTGCAATGTAACAAAATAAGGAAAAAGTCAAGGGGTCTGAAGACATTCCGAAGGCACTGTAATACTGTATACCTAGTGACTCGGTAGTGTTGCTTTATTTTATTTCTTGTAGGATGTCAATCATTGACATTGTTATGTTAATGGTTAAGTGATTTTGTTTCATGTATTTGTCCTGTTTTGTAGCCTTCACCCAGCAGCAGTTTGGCAATTGGTTGAAGCTTGTGACAGGACCCACTATCTGGGTAGGAGTTCTCTCTCTCACCTGGGAGGTGGTGGCAGCCATGCTTGGGTGAGTAGGCCTATATCATACTTAAACAGTATCTGTAATAAAGTTTGTGATTCAAAGATGGTAAATCTTAGGACCAGGAGTTTTTCAGTAGCGAAATACGGTTGAAAGTTTAAGTTTAGTGTGTGTCGGAAGTTTACATACACTTATGTTGGAGTCATTAAATCTCGTTTTTCAATCACTCCACTAATTTCTTAGTGGAGTTTTGGCAAGTCGGTTAGGACATCTAGTTTGTGTATGACACAAGTAATTTTTCCAACAATTGTTAACAGACAGATTA